>NW_007577857.1:651278-652753 GCF_000690725.1 Stegastes partitus | reverse complement strand
CTGCAGGAGCAAAAGTTGGATCTGTGTGTCTGTCAGAGTCGTACGTTAGTTTATTGAACATCAACTGACGCAAAATACGTGATAAAAACTATAACAAAGGTCTGCAAGTTCCTCCTCTTGCTGGTCCTTGGCTGTCACTGCATGGGATGACGTGTTGAAGACAGTTGTTGGGTGAACACCTGAAGTCTGTGGTCCTCTGCCTGCTGAATGTGTGGGCTGCTCGGTACTCCGAGTATCTTCCTGTTCCCACTTTCTCTTGAGTTACTTTACATGTCACCAGGAGTGAATGACACCACGAAGGGTCCATGTGTTAGAATTCAGTAAATACGATTGTATTAACTTGTCTTGTTTGTCTATTAGGAGATGCAACAGCTAATCAGCGGGACGTCTTTATGTGGAACACAGCACTCCAAAGGGTACAACTGGTATTTTTAGACCGAGAGCATTTAGTGTTTCCTGCAGAGTTTTATTCTCGTCAGTGTGGAAACACCTCCGAGACAGCGTTTTGACTATAACAGGACGCCGAAACTGAGTCATACTTTGAGAGCTGGTAAGGCACAGATGATGACTCACCCACATACTCACTGAGAGGGAAACTCTGGGATGGATTTCACCTTTTAACAAAGAAATATCCCAGATAGTTTTTTTTAAAGGAAAAATAAATAAATAAATTACTGCCATTGCTTGTTTTGTTTGTGTCTGGTTCATTTTGAATTGGGAGTAAAATAGTCATGATATGATCAACAGTACATTCTAGTATCCAGTGTTTATCTAAGTGAGATAAGGGATTAGTGCGTCCCACCGGCCCCTGAGTCTTTCTCTAAGCGTTCTGCATCTTTTCCATCTTCCTACTTTCCGCACAGTAATCCGCTCAAATGGAGGTGAACTTAAGGTGTTTATATGCAGCACTTGGCTGCACACATGAAAAAAGGTAAATGTAGTTGTGCCAAGAATGAAGAAATCAAGTGAATGTGATCGTCTGGTGTGGACAGATGCCAGAAAAACAAAATCTTTGAGTGACTTTATGCCAATAATGTGACATGATTCTATCAGAAAGGATGTTTTCAGCTTCTTGTACACAATCACTTACACTAATATAAGCTCAAGCAGACGTGAGCAGCTACAGAGCTACTTCTTGATTTCTTTCTCCACAAATCCAGACTTTTGTTTTTAATGTTCAAACTTGTGACCTTTCACCCTGGCAGAGAGTGATTAACATGACCTACAGCAATTTGTTGAAAAATTCAAAGCCACAAAAAGGATTTTTATGATTGTTGTTATATATGCGGCAAAAAAATGCATTTTGATTTGTAAAATTGGTGAAGTTTCACTTTAAAGCCCACCTCGACAGATGCCAGAGGTTTTCACAGAGCTAAGAAAACACTGGGCAGTTAAGGCTTAAAATGCTAAAATGCCACTGATGGGTCCTTGATAAGGCTCTTAACCATACGTTCACCAGGGTCACCTAACCTGTA
>NW_007577857.1:631302-649146 GCF_000690725.1 Stegastes partitus | reverse complement strand
CTGCTTTAATATTTAAATGATGTCCATTAAATGAGCGATGCTGCTGCTTTGTACCAATTAAATCAGGAGGAAGTGGGGCGCCGCTATTGCTCAGAGGTTGAGCGTCCCATGTGCAGGGCTACAGTCCCAATGTGGAGGTCATGAGTTCGAATCCCGCTCATGGCCCTTTCCCACATGTCCTCCCCCCATACTTCTCCCCCACTTTCCTGTCTCTCTCTCACTGCACTATCAATAAAGGCACAAAGGTAAAAAAAATAACTTAAAATATATATATATATATATCAGGAGGAAGTGCTGACCTAAGCTGATGGCACATAATGCTGAGTAAACCCTCTGAAACATATTATTTTGTTGTCATCCAAGTGCAATAAAGATGGACTGTACAAAATGATACGTAAAACCAAAGATTCTCCTGTGAGTATTCTGGAGTTGCAGTGTAATTATGAACATTTTCACACCAGTATTTCTGTTTCTCTATGAACCATGCTGGACCAGGCGTAGTGACACTGATAGTATCAATGACAACTGAAGGAACAAAACAAACAGCTTTTCAAAAAAGCAAAGTTCAGTGTAAATAGCTATTGAAGTATTTCGAAGAAGCGATTTGGGCACAGTCACAAGAGTGATTTACAGTTTTTAGTTTTTTTTCTGCGTAGAGTCTCCATGTTCTCCTCGTGCAGCGTGGGTTCTCTCCGGGTTCTCCGGCTTCCTCCCACACAGTTCGGGGGCATGTTGGGGTTGATTGTGATTCTAAATTGTGATTCTAAATTACCTCTAAACTGTAATGATCAATCAATGATTATGTGTATCTGTTATTAAGATGCAACCTGCCACCATTGTGAGGTTTGTGCATTCAGTGTTGTGGCCAAAATAATGTTGTGCTTCATCTCTGCTGCATCAAAGCTGGTATACGTCGAAACTCTAAGAAGCTCACTAACATCAGTGTCACTCACTTATTGTCATAAAGCTGCTATTTCTTGTCTAATTCACAGTTTTGATTTTCTTTTTGTAAAAAGGTTTTCAAATCTCCCTCTGGTGTGATGATGAAGACGCAGTGTCTCGTATCTTTACAGCCCAAAGTTGTTCATTTGGCCTCACACCTCTGGAGCTGTTCCTATTTCACAATCAGGTGGAACTTTCAAAACGGGAAGGAAGCAGTCAGTTATTGAAGTTGATATGCTAGAAGCAGGAAAACTAGCAGAATTAGAATCAGGGAACCCCGTAGGGTAATGGAAGAAGGTGGCCTGGTCGGATGAATGATGTTTTATTTTGCACCATGTGGAGGTGACTGTGACACGAAGCACCAACCTCAGCACTGAAGTGACCTCTTTCAGCATGATCGTGATCCCTGCCACGCTACAATCATAGTTCAGGAAGGGTTTAAGGAGCATAACAACAGTACGAGGTGTTGACTTGGCCTCCCCAGATCTCCGTCTGATCAAGCATCTGTGAGATGTTCTGAGAAAATCAGTCAGATCCATGGAAGCCCCCCACAGGACTGAAAGGATCTGCTGCTAACACCTTGATGCCACCGGACACCTTCAGAGATCAGTGGACTTAGGCCTCAGAGGTTCAGACGGAACAAGGAGACCTATGCAATCTGATATACATACATCTTGACATAAAGACCCTAAATCATTTGTTTCATGACGGTGCAAATTCCATCAACTGATCACAACCAGGACATGGTGGAAAGCTTCAAAAAAACAACTAATAACTCAACATAATCCAATCTAAGGACTTCCAGTTTGTGAGACACATCAATCTAGATATCAGCGATTGCTGGATAATGTATTGGAGAGAACCCAGAATGTGTATCACCCACCAAAAAAACCAACACAAGCATGAGTCATCAGAAATGTGTCTGACTGCTGTAACCTAGACTGGATCAGATGCAAACGCTCTCAGTAATGTTTCACGTGTTTTGTCTTTTCGAATCTCATTTTTTGTTGTTGTGTTTATATCATCACAAATAACCAGCTACATTAATGAAGACGTTAGTCATTTCCAAATTAAACGAGCAAAAAAGGGAAACGGAGAGCTGGAGGTCTGATCTGTCCTGTGTGCAATCCGACCAGGTGCTGAGAGCTGAAGTGTGCAGGAGGTGAGTAATGGAGGATGAAGATGAAGCTCATTCTCCTCTCAAGTCCATTAAGATTTCTCAGTGTGCACACCAGCATATGTGTGTCTATGTGTGTGTGTGTGTGTGTGTGTGTGTGTGCGTTGCCTGTGAAAAAGAGACCCTCTCCACAACTCCACTAGCCTCCTCCAGCACGCTGCTTAAGTGACTTCTAATGGGGAGAGAGTCATGGTTCGAGGCAGAGCTTGGCAGAGAATGAATAGCATAATTGCCTGTGTCTGAGGAGGGCGGGAATACGAGGGTGCTACAGAGGAGAGGGTTATATTTACATGCTGGGTTGTGAGCGTGAGCAGACACACCACGGCATTTAAATCTGACACTGCAGCCGGCGGTAAACCTGCAGATCTCATGCAGCGGCTGATTGTTTTTACTCTCATAAACGCTTGCTGCATAAATAGTGGAATGATATTGCACTGAATGACTCACGCTTTTGCATGTAGTGCCAACAGAGTGGGATGAAGGAGAACATGTGGAGTTATGTGTCGCTTATGTCGAGCTAATGTTCTCAGCTAACGGGTGAGGGCTAATGGTTTAGCCCGAGTTTGTGTATTAATATTATTATGTTGAAGTTCCACAGCCAAACATTCACAAACTGAACAGCTGCCAGAGGGCCGTATTTTCCACTTTTCTCAAGATGTCTTCTAGCTTTCTACGAGACTTTATTGTTTAATACATGAAATATTAAAAACAATCTTGGGGGGAATTGGAAGAAAGGTTAAAAATCTTGTAGTGGCTTGAATAGTTTTAATCCATACGGTTAGAAGAGTCTTCAGGTTGTAATATGACCTTCTGCTGTAGTTCATGCTTGATTCGCTCTCTAACACAAAAACAATGATAATATGTAAGAATCACAAAAGAAGCTCCTTCTTGCCTTTAAGTCCATGTATAAATATTTGGCTTGTGTCCACAGTTTGTCAAAATCGTAATTACCAAATGGAAGAGATAATTAAATTACTACGTATTCATTAATTTTTTTGCAGTAAAAGTTGGGCTGTTTCACTGCCAGAAGGTGATGAGGTCGGGCATCGGTATCCACTTCCAACTTTGAACATCTGAATTTAAAGGAGTCATTCAGAAAGTTTCCTATTGATTCAACTAATTGGTTCTTAAACCAGCTGCTGTACACTCAGACCTCCTGTATATCGACCAATATCTGTTTGCACCATTAGTCATGTGACTTGAAACCCCGCCTCCTGATGCAGCTCTCCTAATAAATCATGAATCCAACATTTTTCTAAGTTAACCTTCTTAATTGTTGCTGCATTGCTTGATTAGCAGCAAAAAATGTGATTGAATTCTAATGTTTATTTAGCAAATGTTGCTATGAAACACTTTACAGGGACAGGACTGGACTCTGCTGTAGTTACAGTAAAGTAGTCAAAGTAAACATGAACACAGAAACCAGATGAGAATGCAGGAGGACGCTGTGGTAATATCACTGTTTCTCTTCTGTGACATCAAAGCCGAATAAACGAACTTTACTGCTCTTCATCAACACTTTTACTGTGACTGCAGCTATGTGCTGCTGCTTCTCTCACACCAGGAGAGACTCGCTTTGCACAACAATCCCACTCGTCTACGTCACCGCCTTCCTGAATGCAAATGTGCTGTCTGAGTGTCTCTGTGTAACCTCTCTGCTTATAAAATATAGTATATATAGTAATTCATATAGGGCTGCAAGGTGGAATAGTGGTTAGCACCTGGAATCTTTCTGCGTGGAGTTTGCATGTTCTCCCCGTGCAGTGTGGGTTCTCTCCGGGTTCTCTAAATTGTCCGTAGGTGTGATTGTCTGTCTCTAAGTGTAGCCCTGTGATAGACTGGTTACCTGTCCAGGTGAACCTGCCTTCACCCTGAGTCAGCTGGGATAGACTCCAGCCCCCCATGACCCTAGTGAGGATTAAGCGGAGTATAGATAATGGATGGATGGATGGATTAATTCATATAATTATGTTTACCTGCTGTGGTGGAGGAAGCACTCAGTGTTCCATTGAGAATGGTACTTAAAGTTAATATACGTACATATAATGCCCTAAATGCAGAAAAATGCTCCCATGATTGTTTTACTGTTATATCATTAGATTATCAGTCATGCAATGATGTAAACGCAGGATTTCACCAGGTAAGGCCACTTGTGTATTTCACTTGCTGGGAGGCTGAAATATGTCGATCTCCTCAAAAGATGCTAAATGGCTCATGATACACAATCAAGACCATGTGGGGGAAAGTGTGTGTGATGATTGTCAGTCATCCAGGTCATGGTTATTCACATAGTTTAATCATAGCAACTGGACTTGGTTGAGTTAGTCCAGTTGCTACGATTAAACTACGAGAACATGTGGGGGGAAAAGATCTTGTGTCAGTGTTCACAGGCTGATGTTCTCAAGTAACAAGGAGGAAACAGCTGAGCATCATGTCGTTGTACTTTGCACTTCCTTCCACAACAAGGAGAAACCTTTACGGGGACTTTGCGCTGTGCTACTCTGAGCCCAGATCATGTCAGATTTGCGTTCGTGCCAGAGCTCTGACTATGTGAACTTTGTGACCTGCAGCAGCCTGATAAACACAGCATGTTAACTTTCATTTCTGAGCAGTAGACGTCTAAATATTGCCGCGTCCTTGAGTCTAGTCTCAGTGACTGACACTTGAGTAAGGCTTAGTCGAGCAAGAGCTTTGGCTTTTTGCTACCGCAAGCTCAAAGTGTAATCCTCCCAAAGTCAAGCTGTTTACCTCAACATCAGACCCAATTCAGCATCTGGTTGAACGTGATATCTGAGGTCATTTAGATAAAACTCACAGTGACTTAGCTCTTTTCCTTTAACATTGACTCTCCTTCCTGCTATCTCCTCCTTCTCCTCCTGTCTTGTGTCCTTCTCAGGGGCTCATAAAATAGCCCAAGAGGCTGCAGGTATTTTAGGGTGGTGCTTTAGAAAACTAACCCTGCTCTGTGTTGACTTTGTTCATGAAATATGTTCCAAATAAAGGCAGCACCTCCAGCTGATGGATCACCACGGCAACAGGAGAGACTATCGGCTGAGAAGACATAGATTTTATTTTTTTTTTTGCATTGAAGTTAAAACGTAGGGTCATTTTTCAGACACACCTCGACTGAGAACGGTAGTTTAATGACACGACTCTGATTGTTTATCTGCTTATTTTGCTGAAGGTTAAAATAATGTTTTGACTGCACGGCTGCTGATGTAATTATCACCTGTGTCATTCTCAAGTCCACTTATTTGAGGCTGACATATTTTGCCATTTAGTTCCATTTTGCTTCTGTCATCTGAAAAAAAATGAAATAAATAAAAACCCCTTTTTCCCATAAACCTCAATGACTTCTGTTTCTCAGAAATAGGAGTCACCGAGGTGTCAGAATACCAAACGTCCGTTCCCCGGCGGACTCAGGCGCTCTGAGACTTCTCTCGTTTTTACGGATACCGGAGCAAGTTCTTGACCGTGTGGCCCGTGTGACAGTATTTCATCTAAAAGGCTCTTAGTGCTATTAATGCTATTTATTATGCACCAGGATGTGCTGCTTTACATTACATAAGACCAAGTGGTAGATATGCACTGTGAAGCCTGTCCTTTCCATTAACATTAATACTAATATTAACATTAAACCCCTCTCTGAGAAGCTTCACTTCTTGGTTGGATAAAAAATAAAAATAAAAAAAAGAAAATCGTTGCCTCGCTAAATTATTAGATAGTCAGGATTCATCACTAAACGTACACAGAAAAGAGATGTCATCAAAATTAAATAGGTTGTTCTGCTTTCACTTTTATTTTTTTTATTTTAGTGGTACATTTAACATCATCAGAATTCATATGAGTTTGGGAATCTTTCATATGAAGTTAGGTTTTCTTGTTAGAAATAATAATAATTGATCAGATTTATATAGCGCTTTTCTAGACACTCAAAGTCGTTTTACACTGTCAGTTATTCATTCACACACATTCATTCTGGTGGTGGTAGCTACGATTGTAGCCACAGCTGCCCCGGGGCAGACTGACAGAGGCGTGACTGCCATTCTGCCCTCCAACCACCACCTCAAACAATCCATTCATACACATTCAAACCAGGCAAGGTGGTGAAGTGTCTTGCCTAAGAACACAACGACCATGAAACAGGTTACAGGACGGAATCGAACCGCCGACCTTCCGATCATCGACCGACTGGCTCTACCACCTGAACCACAGCCGCACTATCTGCAGAAGATATATGAGGAAGGTCTTAGTTTTTGCTTTCTGCCTGTTTTTCACCTTGAAAAGAGTCAAAGAGGAGTCAGGTTTACTGGTCAGAACTGGGAAAGAACTGCTTTGCTTGACTTTTGTTGTTCCTTATGCTTCTCTTGGATAACGCTGTCTGGTCAAGATCTCTAACGAAATGAAAATAAGAATCCGACTATATATTTTCACTTCTTGTTCCAGACATACATAATCAAACTCAAAACAGTCACAGAACTGGCAACTTGTCTGTCAAACTGCTTCATAATCAACTCTCAACATTCTCTACATATAATGAGTCTTCTATCAGAGGCAATAAAGAAATACTCCACAGAAAATACAAAACTACACGTAAAACTCTGGGAAAAGTGATCTCACTATGTCGACTCGGCCTTGGAGACTTGGGCATGTTTACAATCACTTGAGTAGTTGAACTTGTTTTTCTACCTGACAGACAGTCGAATGCAAGTCACTGTCAAGCTGCATCATGGGAAGAGTAGGATCCAGGATTTTTGAAGCTTAAGCCAGACTTAAACTCAAGATATCTCAGACTCTGCTGGATTGATTTGAAACATTAATTCCCAAAGTCCCCCAACTCTAAGCCCGATACCAAACTGCTGGGGTGTCCCTTCAACTAATTCACAACACACATGTACATGTTTAGTTGTGTCACAATCACAGTCGTGTCATGATTTAGCACATTGAAGGTTCTCCCACAGCTGTGCACAGTGGAGCACCAGTCAAACTACGCTGGACTGAATTGTGAAGCGAGGTTTTGGATTAAACAGTCCTTTAGCTGACACATGTGCTGCCTTACAACACTCCTCCTCCCTTCTGACAGCAAGCAGCAGTGGTAATTTAAGATATATCACATGCCAGCAGGCATTAGTGGCTGGCACACAGTGGCATGCATCTGCTCAGATGAAGACATTCACACAGGAGAGCATCCTCCCTCTGCACGGCCTGAGAGGGATGCAGTTGTCCTTGGATAACAGTAGGCTCACCGCCGAGAGGCTGCATTTCTCGCGCTTGAACAGCGCTGAAGTCAAGCTCTTAAAATGGCTCCTCGGCCTGCGGGAGCAGACGCTTGGTTACCCTCTACGCTGAAATGATCTGATTCCCACAGAATTCAGGTTAACTGTCACAGAAGAGCATTCGAGGAACAGGTGGGAGAGCCGAGACTGGAAACGAGCTGCATGACGCGCAGACGTGTGTGACAAGAAGTGATTCACGTCTGAAGCATTTAGTTAACCTTCTTATCTGGAGTAATGCACAACTGGAACTTCTGAAAACTTCATTTTCTGCCTCATCTTGCTCACATTATGGACCGCAGCGTGCTTTGTGGAGGCTGAGGGTGAGAGAAATAAAGCAAGTAGGGCATCATTCTGCATCCAAAGGGCAGTGCAGGGGGATAATAAAGCAGATTTTCAACAAATAAAAATGGAAAAACTAAAAATTTCTTGCATTCTATAGTGGATTTATATACCTAGTCAGACATAACTGATTACAAGAATGTCCATTATACTTGTACGACAACAGAACAATTAAATGCAAGATAAACTGCCGCATTATCATTGCACTACATCCCATTAAAACAGCTTCAGCTCCACTGATAAGCACTATTGTGTTGGTGTCAGCACAAATAAGTTGATTTTTAAGAAGTGCACATTATCAGCTGTAGCTCATCAAGCAGACGATAAATGCTTTCTCCAGACCAGGTGATTAAAGGGGGAAAGGATGTTGACCACTTTTAAAGAGCACCTCGGGTGAAAATCAAAAACTAGTCAACATGGTGTTATTATATGTTAAAAGCTACATCATGAGTATATAATATATGTAATAAGTAGTGGAAACCATGGCCGATCATGTCTACCTTGAAGCTGTAGTGAACAGGTGACAGTCGAGAACAGATTTACACTTCCAGGGTTTCATTTGTAACAATCATGTCAAGTAGAGGATGGAACTTTTTATATCATTGTTCCTCTTTTCCCAGTTCAAACATGCATGACCGATTTACTCCAGCACTACAACCTGCCATCGTGTAGTGTGGAGTAGTTTTACAGTGTTGGAGCTGAATCATAGGTGAGCTGGTGTGCTTGAGCTGCAGATTCTACAGGAAGCAGTGGTATAGAGTTATACCTACGCCACTTAAAGGCAGCAGGGGAGTATTTTCATGGAGAAAACCAATAAATATGTAAATCTGATACACAGAGATGAATTTTAGAAGGTGACTCCACAACCAGAGAGGGCTGTAAGTTTGGGTCCTTAGAAGTGCACATAGACTGTATAAAAGATGGACGTAGCTACCGTGACGTCACCCGTTGGTTTCTGCACTGAGAAAATGAAGCCAGGGTTTTGCTACTTCCTGGTTGACATCTTGGATTTTTGGAGCCAGTGACGCAAAAATCGTTTGATTGGTCAGACGGATTGAGAGGCGGGCCCTCTCTGCCCGCCCACATTTACCGCCTTCTGCTCGCTTCGTCTGCATCGTTGCTGCCGACTGTCAATCAAGCCAGCCACGCCCCTTGCCCCGCAACATGTTGACGATTTTTTAAAAATTCAATATTGATTTATTTTCAGATTGGCCACCTGATCTCTGGATTTGACCATGAAAACTAATAAGAACACAATCCTGAGCTGTAGGAATTCAGTATTTCATGATCTGTGATCACTTCTTTTCCAATTCCTTTCTATGGGAGCCAGGGCTTTGTGGAGCCAGCAGCTAGTGGACGTAGTGATATTGCAGGTTTTTGACACTTCCGGGTTGGCTTCATTTTTCAGGGCCGGTTGCTACGTCCATCTTTTATACAGTCTATGGAAGTGCAGGACTGGGGAGACTCCAACAAGAAAAAAGCCCAGTCACAGCTGTCTATTCTGTAGTCAATCTATATTTACAGGTAACAAACTAAAGGGGAAATCCAGCAAAAGGTGTCTTAGTAAGCTGTTGGGCCAACACATGCTGCCAGAAAAGCTTCAGTGCACCTTGGCATTGACTCTCAAAGTCTCTGGAAGTCAGATGGAGGTACGAACACCATTCATCTGTGGCACAAACCACTGGAAGATAATCAATGAAAGAGATCCCTTAGTTTGGTGTTTTGATGATGGTGGTGGAGAGCACCGTACATCACATCCGTCCAAATTCTCTCTTAACTGTTCAGCTGGTTTGAGATCTAGTGACTGTAAAGGTCAAACCATATGATTAACGTAATATTTATCAAACCGTCCACCCCTTTTATCCTAAAACTGAATGCACTGTCATCCTGAAAGAGACCACTGCCATCAGGATAGAAAAGTTTCATCACAGGATAAAGATGAGCACTTTAAACAGTTTTGAATTCTTCTCTCTAAGGACACCAATGGACCCAAATTCTACCAGCAAAATTCCTCCCATCAGAGCCACCAGATCCCCTCACTGTAGGGTCAAGAGTTCAAGCTTTTCCTCTAATTTGTTACCTGTCTGTGTGTAGGAAGGTGATTGGCCGATAACAAAACCTTCCAGCAGGTGGACCCAATCAGGTAATCTGCAGCAGCTTGGATTCCTCTGGCAAGACGTCACAGCCATTTGTACCGTAAATGACTTTCAGAGTGTTATCACTAAACAGATTAATTTGGGAGTCATTTATAGAAAGGGCCGGGGGTAATGTTCTCATCCCAGCTTGATTCCTGCAACGCTGAAGATTTGTGAGTCAATGACTAAATTGCTGGTGTGGGAGTGAATCAGCTTTGTACTTTGACACATGTGCTGGAAAAAAAAGTGCCTCTCTCTACATCCCATCACTTTAAGTTGCAAAATATTTACAAGAGACGGAGGTACACTCGAAAGAGCAGTTTTCATAAATTGAAGTAATTCAGGCTACGTGTTTCTCCCACTCATGTTTTGAAATGAATGACTTTACTCGCCACCCACTGAGGGTTTTCACCGGCAAAGGCTGATATTGAGGATGATTTTCATTTTACAGACTAATATGAGTCATATCTGTACATAAACAGAACAAATGAGAGATGTATTAAAGGACCCGGTTACTATTTGGACAGTTCAGTGTTGATACAAACCTATTAAGAGACAGGAGATGGGTGAGTGGTTCATCTCCTTTCTTCTGCTGCTCCACATATGAATCAGAACATCTGAGCCCTAACATCAGCTATAGCCCATGTAAAGACTGTGGTAGCATTGTTCCACACTGTGTTTTAGATTAATATGTATTAGTGCCATAGTCTTAGTGCTTTATGCCAGTGTTATGCTCCAGTAACACCAGTCTTGAGGAAGAAACAAGCCGCTTTTTACAGCATATGAACGGCTGCTAACCCTGAAATGTGTCTTATTTCAGTCAGGTGCGTCCAAAAAAAGAAGAAAAAAAAAGTCTGATGAAAAGACCTCAAGAACCGAACTCCCGGCACAGAGCTGGGATTCACATGAAACTCGAGGTCTGACGCTGCTGACTAATGGATAACAGAGGGATTAAAGTTTCAGAGACCCATTCAGGCGTCCACCGGCTGTAACGGTGCGCTCACATTCCCCAGATTTACCGTTGTTAGCAAGTGTTGAATTCTGTGACACTTACTTGGAGCCGACAGGTTCCGACTGCAGAGTCAGTCGTGAGCTGATGCAGCTCCAGAACAGCTGCTCAGAAACGACCAGAGGTGTTAAATGAAGTCTGATGGGTGTGAACCTGCAAATACTGTCAAGGTGTTAATTTTAATGCTGCTGAACTGAACTCGGTTCCAGTGGAATGCTGAGAACATGAACGTGCAACAAAATGATGTAGAGACAGTAAACTATGCAACGGCAACAAAAACTTACTAAAAAAGAGAGTTCATCTGCATGTTCACATGTTTCCCCCCAGTCCATGGCTAATGCTAATCTGTCCTCCCAAAGCAGACTTCAATGTTAGAATGACGTCTACTTAGGATTCATTCTTTCCTGAGGTTGGTCATTAATGCCAAACCTATGGCGATGGATTGACCACCGTAGGAAAACAGGGAGTGAAAAAGCTTCTATTCTGTCAAGGGAAGGTGAGTAATGAGTCATTTCCCTCCAGCTCTGACTCGTCCTGTGGGAACACCAAGATTTTTTTACCCTTGCAAAGACACCTCGAGTGGAAAGATCAAGAATAATTTACATTACGTGTCTAAATTGAAACCTGTCGACTTGCATTAATTGAATTGCTGCAGGAGGCTGTGACAGTCATTAGTGTCTTAAATTGAAAAAGTATGAAGTTCTTCCTCGAAAATTGAAAACTGGTCACCAGGTATGAGTACAAAACTCTCAGCTTACACCGAAGACATCTAAAAAAAAAAAAAAAACATTTCCTGTCCATCTACCAGTTAATGTCTCTAGTAGCTGTTTGCTCTTCCTTCTATTTTACACAATATCATGGGTCACTTTTATTCATGAGTGTAAAATTAGTTTGAAATGTGCATCTTTCCTCAAATCGCATTTGTCATTTTTACATGCAGATCAGTCAGATTTGTTTTCAAATGCTCAGATTGACAGTGCAACGTCAGTTAAGATGCCCTCCAATGAAAATCAAGGTTGTTTTATAGCTTTTTTTTTTTTTTTTATGTTACAAGACATACAGACAGAAAAAATAATAAAATTCTGAGAAAAAAGTCAGAATTCTGATTTTTTCCAGAACATAAAAATAAATAAATAAATAATTCCAGGAGATTTTTTTTTCAATTTCTGAGAAAAAAAAGTCAGAATTCTGACTTGTTTCTCAGAATTTTATTTTTTTCTTCAGTGGCCCTTATCCTCTTCCGTACAGATGAGCAAAAACAGTAATCAATATTCTTCAGAATTGGTTTCCAATATGATCTACTCTAATATTAAAACTGGCCATTGTGTAGCATAAAGTAGTTTTAGTGTTTGGGCAGAGTCAGAGGGGAGCTGGTGTGCTCGAGCAACACTGAGTGGTGAGTGTAAAGAATCATTGATCTGCAGATTCTGGAGGAAGCAACAGTTTACAGTCACATCTAAGATACTTTACAGTAGGACGGGATTCTTTATATTGAGGGAAACTTGTAAATATGTAACTTTGATGCACAGAAATGAGATTTAGATTTAGAGATTTAATCAATAACAGACTTTTTTTTAAATTACAAGGCGTCATTGTGACCAAATGGACATTATTCCTTTGTTCATTGTTGAGTCCTCCTTACACTGACTCACCAAATTGCTGCTCTGATAAAAGTCAGTTAACTTAAAGCATGTTTACATTTTCTGCAAAATTGATTTCTTGCAGTCGAGAGAATAATAACAAAGGTGGAGTACCTCGAATATCTCTTTTCTAAAATCTCGTTTCCTCATTACGTGTAACATCAGAGACCACGATGTGGATTCAGACTTTCAGCACTGATTGTAGTCTTTCCCTAAATCTAAAGTAGTTTCAAGATCATATGAAGAGTCGCCTGATCAGATCTGAGAGCAGCAAAAGTGTTGATAACAGCAGCGCTTGAAGATGAGGAGAAACGTCTGCCACTGTGGAGAGAGGCGAGGTTTAATAACTATTTGTAAAGGGATAATACCAAACACAGTTTTAGGCAATGTGTCCTTTAAAGTATAGTCTTGTCTCGATAATCCGACACTAAATGTAAAACCTTCTTTAATGTCGGATAGCAAGGCTGTTGGATTGTCAAGATGGAGGTCGAGATACAAGGAGGGCTTGATGCTGGAAGGATCATTAGTTGTTAATATTTATTGTTTATAGTTGTTATAATAACCAGTGTATTGTTAGNGCAGCAAAACTGTTGATAACAGCAGCGCTTGAAGATGAGGAGAAACGCCTGCCACGGTGGAGAGAGGCAAGGTTTAATAACTATTTGTAAAGGGACAATACCAAACACTGTTTTAGGCAATCTCTCCTTGAAAGTACAGTCATGACTCAATAATCCGACACTAAATGTAAAACCTTCTTTTATGTCGGATTGTCAAGACGGAGGTCCAGATAAAAGGAGGGCTTGATGCTGGAAGGCTCATTAGTTGTTAATATTTATTGTTCATAGTTGTTATAATAACTAGTGTGTTGTTAGAACACTACGCATCGCTGGATTTCACAACTAACTGACCGGTGCAATTGTGTACATTTCGGCCACTTCCACCCCGTCGGAGCGCACCAGAACACACAGGCAGTACTCGGCTGCTGATGCTAGTTTAGTTAGCGCTCACACTTCTGTTTCCACCATCGGTGGCGGCGGGGGAGTGGCAGATACGCTCCACCGTTACCATCCATGTTTACTTCCGTAAACACTGAGCACGCTCACTGCGTGTGATGTCGTCATGTCCTCTTCTGCGCATGTGGGACACTTTTGGGTCGTATGAAGTTCACACAGCAGATCACATACAAGTCGCATTGAACTGGAAACGTGAAGGAACTGACAAAAAAATCAGATTTAACTAAAAAATCTGAATGTAGCATCAAGTCCTGCAGTGTGAACGTAGCCAATCTGTGGGATTGTTCAGTCAGATAGAACGCTGTTATCCTGATTGGTGACATTAAATGTCATGTTGGGTCAGATTATCGAGTCGAGGCTGTATTTATGGTTGGCCTGAAATAAAAAGTGATGGAGGTTGGAAAAAAAAAAAGAGACAGCTTTGGAGAGAAGTAAACAGGCATGAATGGTGAATTCACAGCTTCTTGAAGTTAGAAAAACTGTCAGATGACGGTGCAGAGACTCCAACAATCACCATGCAAGGTCGTATTGCTGAAAATCAAATCACGACCACAGGGGCTTCAATGGTCTCGTGTTTTTCTTGTTGTGTTCTCAAGACTTCTGTGGCCTTAACAAGCCTTATTGTCAATCAGCTGACCGGAACTGTATTCTGTCTTTTCTACAGGCATCGTTTATCCTGTCAAGAGCCTGAGACAGCGGAGTCACACAAGTGTAGAAATCTAAACAGTAATTTGCCCTACAAAGATATGCATGGTGGCATTTTGTGGGCGAAAGCCTCGTCGGCCAAATGGATTGGTTCTCGTGTGGCAAACATGGGGCACATTTACAAAAACGTCAGTGGATTCAACTTTTGCCCCCATCATCCTCCTGAAGTGCGTATTTGATTCTCTCTATAGGCCACAGCGCCGTGCACTACGAAGAGAATTTCTATGTCTCGTATGAAAGCATGCAGGAGGAATTGGACACATTGCAAATCGTGTTCAGTGAGGCCTCTCCATCAGCCTCCACGGATACGAATGTGAGGTAAATGTTGAAAACGTCTGTCTGCCTTAAACAGCTCGGAAAGCCGTTGCAAGCGCACAGTGAGGAGAGAGAGATCTCCTCAGACGGGGGCCCTTTAACCTCTTCCTTCAGAGACGGGACTCTATCTTTGTACTGGTAAACCCCTCGTGGTCCTTACTGAAGAGCAAGCGCACTCGGGCGTGAATATCCTCCGTCTGCGAGGCTGGTGGAGAGGAGATGGTTTACAGGAGCAGAGGACTCCTCTGGGTCCCCAGGAGCCTGAATCCAGGAGAGAATTACTAATAGGATTGGTTCTGCCAGGTCTGTATCAGTGAACCAGAGAAGACGAGTCAGACAAAGACTCCGGCGCTGCACTGCGGGGTTGGGGTCGGCCCGCTTTCACTTCAGTCAGTCCACAAAGCTGATTCAACACAACGAGAAATTAATGGTTTTCCTCCACAACGTTCTTAGTCATCTGATATGAATCTGGCACTGACGCAGAAGTCTTCACCCGCATTCATATTAAAACCATCTCTGGCACGGAGCAACCTTTAGCTGAAATAACCGTTTAGACCTTTTCAGCTTAAGGAACATTCAAAATAACTTTTTAAATAATACAGCTTTTTTGAATAAGACCTTTGAATGTCTGCTGTAGAAATGAAACTAAACTCTGAGCTGCTCTGTGGCTCCACATCACTGCTCGGTCTCCTGAGACTCTTAGACGTGGAGACCCATGTCAGGCCTGTATTAAAAATAAATCAGAGGTATACTCTTTGTTTAATATGTTCAGCATACGTTGTCCTCAGTCTGTGGGTGCTGATCCTCACACCAAGAATATACTTGTTCTCAGGAATCATCTTAATGAGGGGGATAGAGATTATTTGAAAAATCATGACGCTAACCTACATTGTCACTCGAGGCAATTGTTTAAGTTACTTACAGATGTGGCACCACAGGAAAAAAAGGAAAAATAATTAATACAGATCTGATGCATGAGAAACACACCAGATATGTTCCTGGTAGAGAAAGTGAGACTTGACTTAAGTTGACTTGCATGTCAAATTGATTGATGAGCTGATTTGTGGATTTTACGTTATCTAAAAGTATATACCTCCTACAGAAAGCGAAAATTTTAGACGGAGGGGGGATGTTCGGTTTTACAAAAACCCTGCTACGTGTGGACAAAACTGCATTTTGGGGGAAACATATTTTATGTCAAAGTATGTTTGTGACACATTCCAAATGTGTTTCTAATCAACACATCTTTGCCATTTGTTTTATTGCTGCTCCTTTTTGTTTTTTTGGGGGGTTTTTAGCAACCAATCACGTTACATGGGGTGCCAAAACAAAAAGTTGGGGATGTGAACCTCGGTCACCTGACCACCGTTCGACTCGCACAGACTTTGTGGTTTCAAACCAGAAGCCGTTCCTGCTGCATCATGGTGTTATCTTTGGTTAGAACACACAGTTGTTTAAAAGCAAAATTCTTTTAAAATGTAAATTAGAATACAGGGTAGTTGTTCAGTCATTTTAGATTTTTTTATCATTATTATTTTTAATTATTGTCAAAACCAAGTTGATGAAATTTCAAAATTTTGCCAAAACAAAAACCTGCAGCTCATGGAACCAGAACAGTGACTCTAAAGGTGCTAAAGTGCTCCAAGCTCCCATCACTCCCAAACTGACCTCTTTGATGTTACACAGAGCAATTTGATCCACTGTTAATTTCAAAATACTTTTTAGTGCAGCTTTAAAATTTTACAAAAAAATATCACAAGAAGTGTTTCCACTGGATTTTCAGATGAGTGACGTCATGCATTAGAGTTCTGGGACGCTGTTGCTGATATGTGCATCTCCTATGTGAATGGAAAAGAAGGTTTTCAGTGTTTTTAAGTACAAATGCTATGAAAATTACTTCACCTTATGTTTACTAATCATAACCATGTGGTGCAGTGTTGTTCATAATTGATACGTAAAACATACACACACTGAACAGAGTGTGCTGTATAGTGCAGGAGGAAGCCTGTCACTGTGTGAGGGGAGTCTGAAGTGGAGGATTGTTCAGCAGAGCATGAAGTCTAACCAACAATGTTCTCCCTTCAAATCAAACAAGCTGCTATTCCCACGAGTCCAACTGCAAAGCAGACTTAACTACAGAGGTCTGCGGTCTGCTAAAGGTCCATCAGCAAAGGCAACTGATGTTCACAGCATCTGAAAGTGGAGAACGTCTCCTCACACAGTGATTCATATGGAGATGTACGCCTGAGCTGTACATCTGAGTCCTTATTTACAGTTACAGCTCCATGTATTTTCATCAAAGCTCTTCCTATTCTCAATTCTCTGAACTGAAAAATATCCATTCGACATCTCATGCAGATTTCTTCCTCAAGGAAGATACAAAAGGGAGCATTTTGTGGAGCTCCACTTGATGGCTTACTATGTGTTTTTGTGCCAGAGGGCAGATGTAAGTGCACCGACCCTTCGTATAGTTAACTTTTTTTTCCTTTCTCAGAGACAACCTCCTGGGAGGTTTCTGTTACTGGCTGCAGTCGATACGAGGCTGGCAGAGGCAGCATTAACATATATCAGCAGCAGCAGCAGCAGCAGCCAGAGAGACCCCTGACAATAATGACAGCAGTTACATTAACAGTATTTACAATTACAGTTCCAGAGGAAAGAGGCAGCAGGCAGGAGTCTGGTGGAGCACTTTGAATATTTTATGTTGGTTCTCTGTGATCCAGACTCTCTTTGACATACAGTACAGAGGACAAGACATGAACACACAGGAGTACGAGCTGAATATAGACTAGATAGAACTTATCAGTGGAGCATTTGTTCAGAGAGCTGGTAGTTTCAGACCTTATAATGCGACAAAACACAATCATTAATCCTCAAACTTCAACACTTTAAAGTAGCTGTTGACATATTTTTAAAAGTCAAAGAGCGACAGGAGGAGTTTGTTGTGAGGTTCCTAACTTTGCTCTCAACAACAGGTGACATTTGCCACTGAGCTCATCATCCAATCTAAAGGTGCTTTTAAACACTCCATCACTGCATCACCAACAATAATGTCAGTGTTCATGGATGGACAGAACCAGGACCAGCGGCTAACGCTGCTTCCTGTTCTACCGTTAATCTATAAGAAAGTGCAGAAGCTGCTGCTGCTGCTATGTACCTCCTTTGATCTAATCAATAAACACAATAAAGCAGGTTTTATCTGATCCTTGATATTAAGGATTAAAGTCATTAGGGTGTTCCAGATGAACTGCAATTTGCCTAAAAAAGCAGATTAGAGCAAGTGATAGCACCAA
>NW_007577857.1:624276-627477 GCF_000690725.1 Stegastes partitus | reverse complement strand
CCAGGGAAGGCAGCCATCTGCCTAGACCGGTTGGGGTGACAGTGGGGATAGTGGGGGAGATTGGGGGATCAAAAGACTAAAGATAAAACTGGTGTATTTACACGTATTAGACACAACATTGAAACCAACTGCCTCCTGTTGTGTAGGTCCAGCTTGTGCCATCAAAACACCTCTGACCAGTTAGGCGATGGACACTGGACCTCTGGGAAGGTGTTCTGTGGTTTCTGTGCATCCTTGGGGTCTCTGTGGGTCACATTTGTAGAGGTGCACCTCATGAATGCTCTATCAGGATGAGATGTTTGGAGTTGGGAGTCTGGGTTGATAGATCGTTTCTCAAGCTGAGGAGTTTTTGTAGTGTGGCTTGGTGTATTGTTCTGGTGGGCCAAGGTCTGGAAAGATGTTTAGGTGGTGTTACCTGTCTACATGAATGTCAGGATTCAAGCAGAAGAATGTCATTGTCACGTCACCTGTCAGTGGTTTTAATGTTGTGGCTCACAGTGTATAACCATCGTTTCAACAGAGTTTAATGACTTTAATGTATTTAAGTGTTAAATGTTGCTTGAAGTGGCCAAAACAGATCAAATGACTCTGCACTTCTACTCAAGTCAATGGAGTATTTGACCATCTTTCAGCATCCTGTCTAAGCTACATGACCTGCAGCTTTAATGTTTTAGTTCACTACCATCGACTGCTTCCAGCGACAGCACACTTCAAATTTCTGATAATCCCCAGTGTACGCTACCTGTCCAGCAACGAAAAGAAGATGTTGTCATTGTGTTCATGTGTCTAGAAACACCACAAAAAAAGTTTCTGATGTTTCTTTGTGTCTCCTGGATATATGTATAAATATGTGTTGTTGTGCTGCCCCCAGTGGCCAAAAACAGTGGTTGCCGGTTTAGTAAAAGAAGCTCAATTTCTGAAAAATCAAAGTTCTGAAAGAAAAAATTCTGATCAAAGATTAAATCATCATTATTACCTGCCAGTCTGTGACACCTTCAGATGGCATCAAAACTTCAAAACCTAGCCCAAAAAATGTTGTAAAGCCTTTTAAACCAAGTGTAGTCCAGCTTAAACCATCCATCCATTATCTATACACCGCTTAATCCTCACGAGGGTCAACACCCTGGACAGGTCACCAGTCTATCACAGGGCTACACTTAGAGACAGACAACCAAGCACACTCACATTCACACCTACNAAAATGCTACACGACGGTTTAAAAGTTCAAATTGCTTGACAACACAGCTGCTGATCTACAGTTCACTGACTGAATTTAACTGTCTATACATGCCTAAATACTGCATAGAATTTGTCTATAAATCATACAATAAAATCTACCATTGCACTGCTATACATTCATCCTGCACATGGCATATAATGTCAATCATTCCCACTGCACTACTGTACATACTGTATAACCTTCTCCTTTTAATAAGCGCCATTTGCACCACTGCACATAGTTCACATGATCCATATTTATATTTTACACTTCTGTTTATTGTCACTGCTTGTGCTCTTCTGGTTTGATGCCATCTGCATTCCGTTGCCTTGTACTTGTGATGTGTGCAATGACAGTAAAGTTGAATCTAATCTTTATTTGTTACGCTGGTTTTACTGTCCATATAGTCGTGCATCACCAGACAATTGTCTGGAAGTCATGCAGCGTTGTGTGGAATGGTCTGACTCTACCTTACTATCCAAAAAGCTTTGGCCTGTTTGTATTGCTTTGAACCAGTAACAGCTGTCTTAGGCAGAGAATCCAGCATCAGTGTTCATTCACAGCAGTGATGAGGACGCTGCTTTGGCAACATATTTGCTCACAGGGGGGGCGAGCACTGTTCATAAAAGGATAAATCACCCGAAAAAATAGTAGGGCTGCTGTTGTTTTTCGCACAATCCAAACCTTTGGCAAGACTTAACATTTTTAGGGTGGTAGCTTTCTGCACGGAGGTTGTTGTTGTTGCTTCCTGTGGTGAAGGGGATTTTCAAAATGTAGCTGGAGGAGGCGGAGGACAAAGCACGATGCTCAGCTAATAGCAGGTTTATACCCGCAATTTACATCCAGTGAGTCGCACTACTGTCCAGATTTCTTGGCACCAATTTTCAACAATGATCTATTCTGTGTTGTTTCCAGATTACAAAGAACTTTTCGCAAATGTCTAGAAAACAATGAAAATACAAAGTATGAAATCTCCTCATGAACAGCTTTGCATGTTAGACCGTTTGAACTCTCCGACACTTGCACCACAGGACTCTGCCTTCCATGTTCATTATCTGACTTCACTTGCATGTTCTTCTCCTTCTCACTATTAGTTCTTGTGCGTGCCTCATGTAGACCACCTCTGCTCCTCGGCGTGTGGACTCGGCTCCACATGTCCCCTAATTGAGCCCTGCTTGCTCAGATGTAGCTGCATTAAACAGTGGATCCTCTTTAAAGCCCGAGTCTTTGAACCGGCGTAAATGATCAGTGGGCAGAGCCGAGCTGAGTTGATCCAGCAGAGTAACCAGGCGCGCAATTAGCTTCAGACAAAGTTACCAAGAAAGCAGCATCATCCAGTTCATTAGCATGCCTCAGTTTGTAGGGACAGACGTAAACGAGACATTTTGCTGCCAGAGAGGGTCAGCCTGCAACTAGTCACTAATATTACAGGACAACATCTCCGTCTCTGCTCCTGTCTTCTCCTGGCTTGTGTGGCATTTTCACTTTGCAGCCCGACCCTCATCTGTGTCTGGGAGTGCAGCTTCCACGCGGTATTAGGGAGCTTTTTTTTTTTTTTTTTAACATCACAGCTGCGAGGTTGGCTGAACAGTGTGCTGTCACCCATGAGCATACCGTGCTATAAATGTGACAGTTGGCAGATAAATAAGAGGCTGCGGAGCATAAACACCTCTCTGAAAACGTGGCCTGACCTTTGCCTGTGAAGTCTGGGAGGCTCTGCTGGTGCGTTCCTACCAAATATGAGTTAATCTGAGCTGTGGGGAAGAGTTTCTGTGAGACTTACTGCGGCTTAAAGGAAAGAAAGGTCTGAAGGCTGTGCAGCTTATTAGATTGCATCAGCCTACAGTTGCTAAGTGACAGAATATCAAACCCTCGACAGAGGAGGTAGACGGACAGAATTATTTTTTTATTTTTTTATTTGACTGAGAGCATGTTGCTTCTGGGTAAAAAGTTCAGAATGTTCTGTTTCTATGAGCAAAGAT
>NW_007577857.1:615875-621993 GCF_000690725.1 Stegastes partitus | reverse complement strand
GGAAATGTGAATAAAATCACAGTGATATAAGGGAAATGACAGGAAAACAGTGGATGAGTTGGTTAAACAGAACCTTCACCTGCTCTCATTGAACTCAGGCTGCACTTTGTTAGAGAGCATCTCAGCAGCAGTCAGCCAAGTTTGGGCACAGACTCAAAAAAACACAAATCAGCCTGAAAGTCTGATTTATTAAGTACCTTTTAATGCACGATGCCTTGAGGTTTTGCAAACGGTGCCAGAAAAAAAGAACTTTCAGTAAATCCATTGTCCTTGGGAAGCGCTCGATCATTTAGAGTGAATAGATGAGCATTAATTATTCAGGATCGAGCCCAAACAAACGGCATGTCGGGGCCCCTGCTGGCGGTCAGCGGGCGGTGCAGGGCAGACGGGAGGAGAACACCTCTAGCATGCATGCCGACACATTCATAAATGCATGATACATGACTCTTATCTAACCCATTCTACGGTGCAATCCCGGATCATGTCTTACAATCCAGCATCTTTCAGGGTTTCCTCAGATGGACATCAAAGAACAAGAACCTGACTCCTCTTTGATCCGTTCCACTTTCAGCAGCACTCCTCAGTCTCCACCTGTGACGGCAAATCGAGCGATGCAGCTCGTCCAATTTGGCTAGCACTGACTCATGTGAAATCCACCCATCACGTCTTCCATTTTGGAGGTGACTGTCACACCAACAACTCCTTATCCATCTCACACTTTTCCACTACATACACACAACGCTTGAACGCTTTACATGATCCGATGACTAACTGTTGTGTTGTTGTTTGTTTTTCCAGGCGTGCACCTGCTGAACGGCAGCCTGGACGTAACAGGAAGACGGCTAATGGGTGGGAGTGTGAATTCAGCACTCATGTTGGATGCTCTGTTGAGTTAACACCTGGAGAAACCTTTAACAGGACAAAGAGGAGCGCTGCCATCATGGAAAGTCAAAACATGCACTTTTCGTCTCATGCTGCAAAATGCGTCTTCATTCATAACCAGATGCATGTCATGCTGACTGCTGTCCAGTGTCACTGGGTTTGAAACTTTGAAAGAAGAAGCTGCTTTTCTCCTTTTAGCGAAGAGAGATCGACACAACGACTACCCACAATCCATCACTCTCTTATCCTTCAAGTCGAAACACAACTGTTGGTGCATTTATAACTAACAGATGAAGATAAAATGTTTGAGGTTATAGAAACTTTTCTTGATAAAAGGACTCCGAGCAAATGTGATAAAACATCCGTAAAGTACGTTATTCTCTGTTCAAACTCATTTCTAATTGCCCTATGAATATTCTACAAAGGCTGTACGAAGGGAAGGAATCAGTCACAGAGACCCAGTTTAGGTTCTGGGAGGAACACCGTCGTGATGTATGCCAGATCTGACACCTTAATCTAATCTTTTAATAATTTAAAAGTCCCCTCGAAAGAGAGAGAGAGAGAGAGAGCGTGTTCTTTATTTCGGGTGAGACCGACCGACAGACCGACAGACGGAGAGAGCAAGGCCTGATGGGATACATAGGGAGCAGCAAGTGGTCCAATCATGCATAGTGAAGGAGTCGCCTTCATTAACCATCCAGCAGGCCTCTCTCCTGCTCTTCTTTTGTATGCACACAGGCACATTCCTGCACTTTATCACGCTGGTGCAGGTGGACGCTCGCCACATTATCACATGAATAAATATCTGCTTCGCTAATCTGTTTCCCCCATTCATGAAAAAACAACAGTGACAAAGCTGTATTATTTTCTATTTATAAAAAAAAATAATTTACTATTTGTCAAATTCTTGTCCTTGCTGCTGCTATCTGTTCCGCTTCTCTCTGGGTAGAACTCAACTAACAAAGAAGCTAGCATGAACAAGCAGCAACCACGATGGTGAATGTGTCCTAAAGGAGAGTTTATTCCAACATATGGTGGATCTTAGATCTTCAAAGTTTCAGCTCTGTTGATAACAACAGGCTGTTTCCCACTGCAGGAACTTGCCGGCCATGTGAGGGTGACCCGAAGCTTGGTGCATGTTCCAACCATAAGAACCTGTGGAGCCTCTTTCAGCGCTGGTTTTTAGGGGCGAGGGGGTAAAGTTCCTACTCCAGGGTACGTATTACTCAGTGGCCCTAAAAGCCTGTTGTGCAGGTCTTGATGCTGATTGGTTGAAGTTGGAGGGGACCACAAGTGGCACTTTTTCTCATTTCTTTTTGTTGTGAAGCAGCTTAAAATGTAATTTATATGTTGACGTAACAAACCTTAATTGTTCTGTTTCCTTGGCGCTCATAGAACTTGAGTTGCATCCAGTAACTACAGTTTGTCACTAGAGGTTAGCGTCATCGTAATCACGCCTCCTCTGAGTTCCTGCAGTGGAAAGCTGCCTCATGCTCTGATGTGATCGCCTGTGCAGCTGCAGAGATGTGGCAACATGGCGAAATGATTAATGAATATTAGGTTAGGAAGCCTCGGGAACAAGAGGAGTAGAACCAGCTAGCAGTTCATTAGACTATATTTCTTAAAGCAGGACTGTGTACCTTCTGAGGCTACTGTATCCTTTCATAGTCACAAGTCACCACAAGGGGCAGTTACAGGATACTGTCTAATTAAATGCCACCTTACTGTCTACTGTCCCCGTGAATCAAACTAACTGAGAGTGAACAGAATCGGACCATGACAAGGAAACAACTGACATGTGCTTTGGTCGGCTGCCATGAATCTTCTTGTAACTTTTAAAATTAAAATATAAGTTGCAGAAAAGTAAATATACGGTGGCCCAGAAGTGTCACAGCAAAACAAAAGCCACAATACAACACAATAAGCCGCAATGCTACAGAATTAACCACAACACAACCAAATTAACCACAACACTACAAAATAAGCCGCAACACAACACAATGGCTGCAACAGAAGTTTTTTTTTTTAACCCTGAAGTTATACTGTGAAGTGTGCAACCACACGAAGTGGGCAGAAGCCGGACATTGTTGGAAACAACTCGAAAATAAATAAAATACTGATGGTAAACAGTGTCCATTAATCTCGGTATGCGCTATTAGTAAACATTATTTACCATCAGTATTTTATTTATTTTCGAGTTGTTTCCAACAATGTCCGACTTCTGCCCACTTCGTGTGGTTGCGCACTTCACAGTATAACTTCAGGGTTAAAAACAACAACTTCCGTTGCAGCCATTGTGTTGTGTTGCGGCTTATTTTGTAGTGTTGCGGCTAATTGTATTGTGTTGTGGCTTTTGTTTTGTTGTGACACTTCTGGGCCACCGTATAAATATGGTAGTGTCTATTTTCATTGTGCAGCCCTAATCTCAGTGGTTTCCTTTATATCTAATGTGCTACTGATCTGACAGACAGGCAATGGCAATAAGTTGGGTTTTGTGTGTGTGTGTGTGTGTGTGTGTGTGTTAGCTTGACTGACAGGCATCTCAGCCTATCACAGTCAGCCATAATGGTTGCTGCTTGATGTCGTAGTTCCATTAGTTCCCCTCATACATGTAGAGGTGAAACCACAGCGGTCACATGAACATTTTTCTATCTATATCTTTTTAAATTAAACTTTGTTTGAATTTTATTGGCAACAACCAGCTTATTGGAGCTGCAGCACCACCTACTGGACGGGAGTGTGAGGAAGAACAATACGTCCTCTAGCTGTCTGTGTTCTCTCTGTGAGGCCGTTCCTAACAAACTCTCTACAAACTAACCGCGGACAACTCAGAACTGGCTTACAATTAGCCCAACCTGCAGTTCCTGAACACCACAGTGATGACCACTTAGCCACGAACACATCAGCACATGCTCAGAGCAGCAGCAGAGCCCTCACATTACACCTTTAACTAAACTAAAGCTGTTATTGTCAGCGTCTCACTCATGCTAACCTCCTTCCTAATTAGCACAGCTGCGGTGCTCCACATTACTCCTGCGCGCCGAACTATTATTGTCAACCAAAGCGGCTCAGGATGATGATTGGCGGGGCAGATTAACATGACTGGCAGTGGCTACAAACATGCCCAGCAGCGTGCCGTCACCGCCCACGCTTGGGCAGCCATTTGCCCCGCTCTCCTACCCGGTGTCAGGTCTGCTGCTGTTTACACGTCAGACTCTATTTACTCAGCGAGGCTTTGTCGTCTGTTTGCAGCAGATCAGCCGCGTTTCCTGGCTTCCTGCGATCTCAGACTCTGCATAATGCGCTGTGCAGAGTGTGAGGGTCTTTCCGACGTGGCTGACACACACCTGTAGCTCTGCTTAGACGGGGAGCCAAAAAAAAAAGGAGAAGCTAAATCGTTATGTGTCACCTCTGACAGCAATCAGAAAGCAGTTAAAGAGACATGCACACATGGATTGGTTGTGTTAGTGACGCTCCAACACCCTTCTTTTTTTTTTTTTTGCATCACTGCCTTAAAACTAACTAGCACGCAAGGGGTTACCGAGCAGTAAAGGTTCATGGTTGAGCAGGTTTCTGAAATCAATCAGTTTCACGGACCGGACGGATCTCAATGAAAACAGGCCGTGGTGATGAGCGATGATGTTGCCATGACAACAGGCAGGCTGAGCGTGCAGCCTGGCTTTGGTATCTTCAGGCGTGCGGCAGGCGGCACCCAGACGGTTTGGGTTTTTAACCTCTTAAGTGGCAGAAAGCAAGCTGCAGTCTCAGATGAGCTCATGGGAGGATGGGGGGGGAGGAGGGTGATGCGTGGGTGAGGGTGAAGTGTGTGTGTGTGTGTGTGTGTGTGCGTGTGTGTGTGTTGGGGGGGAAGAGGTACAAAGTCAGGCATCAGTTAAACCTCTGCCTCAGAGCACAGACATGGGAAATGAAAAAGGTGGTGGGTGTCATTTCTTCTTCTCTTTTTTTTTTATTATGTTTTTGTTACCATCCCAATCCAGCAATGGCCAACTACAGAGATATGAGAGGGACAAACAGAGAGATTAACACATAGCAAAAACACATATACACACAGACACACACAGAGAAACAAGCATATGCTCGGCGTTTTTTTTTTTTTCCCTTTTCAGAAACACAGTGGTGAACGTGTCGAGCTTCTCCCTGGTTCTATAGTGTCTCTCACAGACCAGTGAACGCACCGACAGCAGCTCTTAAAAACGCTGCCTGCAGATTAAAGAGGCAGCGTTTGAGAGTGAGGAGAGAACAGGATGGCTACAACAATAGAAACAGCGTGGGGAGCCCAGAGAAACACGCCTGCTACCGCTGACTGCTGGCACATGAACACTCGTGGACGAGCTGGTTAAAGGAACAGATCAGACTTTGGGGATTTGAGCTTACCTGGAGAGACACGGACATGAAAGGCTTTCTGACAGCCACGAGCAGCTGATCTGACACAGACGGCTGCTCTGACATTAGTTATTACGCCGCTAATGGAGAACTGTCAAATTAGTGGTGATATAATTAATATAAATGAGAGCATGATGGAGACGCCTGCTGCTCTGTCGTGTTATTAGCAGTTAGCAGCACTTTAAACTGTAGCTCCTGTTGCAAGGTGAACATTACTGTTGGGTTTATTGGCCTCTCTGTGAACTAGTGAAATGATTTCACTTTAACAGCAGACACCATTAGTTTTGCACTTTTTGCTCGGAAATAACTCTCTTCTCACATTTACTGAAGCATTGCAGCACTGTAGTGGCTTATAATTACTCTTTTTTTAATTAAAGAAGAAAAAACAACAATCTAAGTAAATCTAGTTTTATCTCGAGTTATTTTTTCTATTAAAAATGTGATGCATCGACCTGAAAGTTCAACCTGACTGAACCCAAAACCTGCAGAAGGTGTGAAAGGCATTTTAAAACTGATCACAGACAGAAAAACAAAAAGATGAATCTGATTTTCAGCATTTTTCGGCTGTAACATGCAATTTAATTTAAAAAAAAGAACCAAACCCAATCATATAATGGTGATGTCTAAATGCAACTGGACTGGGTTGAACTGCAGGCTGTGTTTACACAGACAGGAGGCACAGAAGTAAATTTAACAAGTAAGTAGTAACAGATCTGTAGTATATAGAGTAAAGCTTCTTTTTTTTTCCAGTGTTGGTCACACATGTGGGCACTTGCAAAAATATTGTACATGTTGATTTCATTTTTTATTTTTTTCTAAAATAATCAAAGAA
>NW_007577857.1:605089-615615 GCF_000690725.1 Stegastes partitus | reverse complement strand
TAGAGGGTTAAATGCAAAGTCTTTAGAGACAGTGAACAGCTCTCTGCAGAATGGATTCAGCCCGTTTTGCTTCAGGTTAACACAAACACGTACAACATCCTCAGCATGACTCACAGTAAGCATGACTTTCAGAGCCGTTCTGTGAGTGGTGACCGATCACATGAGTGTCAGATAGTGATGAATGTTCCCAGGAGCTCCGGGCTCCACCCATCAGCCCCACACCACCACGTCTCGTATCATTTCCACTGTCAAAGAGCACTTTATTGTTAATACTGTCCCCTGTGTGGTGTCAGGGTCAAAGGGGAAATCACACCTTTCCTTTTCCACAGAGGATGAGTCTACATTACTCTCCTAATGCCCTGTCAGGGGGCAGATTGATGCTCTGGGGGCTCTTTCAGGCTCACGCACTCTGCATTACAACACAAACACAAAGGCTGTATTAAAGGTTAACCAAAAGCCAGCTGGCCTTTAATACCACAGGAGACACGGAGGAGCTGCCTTATCTGCATCAGCGAATGTTGCTCTCCTCGAGATGACAAAGGTTCGAGGGGCGCTTATAGAAACAGATGCTCCTGTGTTGTACCGGTGGCCAAGAAATGTGGCGCGACTTCATTTGTGCATGTGCATGGCGGCTAAGTGTTGCTACAGGGAGACAGATGCATGCGTGTTGTAAACACAAGCATTGGGCTCCATCAGCTCTCTGCTGCCAGTAATGCATCGCTGAAACTAACTCAATATTTACCTCTGTTCCATCCCTGCTAGCTCCTCCGTCAGCACAGCGATCGCCAGGAAACACTTCCAAGAAATTACCAATGAAGTCTGGTGAGCGAGAACAAGGAACAGCAGACTGACGGAGTTTGGTCCTCATCATTTGCATTTTAAAAATAACGATCTAGCCGTGGCCGTAAAAGCTCACTCTGAGTTAATGTGACTTTAATTTTACAGCAGCTCTGGGAGTGGTGGAGCTGCAGGTGTGATATCAAGTTGAAATAGAGCTAATTATAAAATTCTGGATTAGCATTCCGTTCATACGTAGAGACAAATCCCTGCCTTCATCCTCACTGAAAGTTTGCTGATGGATTGAAAGAGGAGGACAAGGTCAACGGCAGCACCACCGTCCTCCTGGCCAACGCCTCCCCGCTCAGTCAAAACAGAGAGGGGAGTCTGGAATTGGGCGACAGAGGAAGCAATTAAATATTGATTGGGTCAACAGGCAGGACTGTGACCGACTGGTCCTCTGGTCTCACAAACTGTGGTCACTGAAACTCGAGCTCTTCTCACAGGATGATCAGAAAACTTGCTGCATAATTGACGACGCATGTTTGTCTCCTGCCCTTAGCGTGAAAAAAACAGCTGATGGAGTGTTTGTGTAAATCACCAACGCTGCTTCTTTTGTTCAAACTTTTATAAAAGTCATAGTCGTCCTGCTCACCTGAGTGATGTAATCAGAGAACCAAAGTGTCTGTGACACAGCAAGTATAAAGTCTAAACTAAATTTAGGTTATTGAAAAAAATGTAAGCAGTAAAAATATTTGTTTGGTAAAGAAGAGTTTTATCAGTGGGGACCTTCTGTTTACACTATATATGGAAATAAAGCAGGATAAATGCAGTCCGACAGTAATCCTGATCCTGTGTGGTGGAATGATAAGATCAATGATTATACTCAACAACAACTAAAAGATTCCTGCAACAGTTTGCATCCAGTTATAACAAGTTCTACTGGAGTTGTGTTGAGCCGACAAACTAGACTGAGTTATAGGAATCAGCTTTTCCTCTACAATCAAAGGTATTTTAATTCCATTTATTTAATAATTGGTTGTATAAACAGTTTTATAAGTTGATTACTCATAAATTAGTTGTTCAAACTATTGTTTTCATGTTATTTAAAAGGAATCTTTATGTATTATGTGTTACCATAACTGTCAACACAAGATTTAGAGTTTGATGAAACAAGTTGCTCCACTGTTGTACTTATCAAGCCAGTCGCGTTCAGTTTCCTCAACTTGATTTTAGCTTTCAATCAACTAATGCAGACATTTAATAAACACATACAATATTAAGCTGATGCAGAATTATTGTGTCAATTCAACCCGTCAAAACTATGCTTGTGGTGAGAACGAGCTCCTTTAATTATGTTGGCAGTGCAGTAATGATTCATGGTGAAAGCTTCTGAAATGGGGATCGAACATGAGTTTAAAAAAAGATCATTTGTGACGTCATCTCTGATTTTCTTTCACCATATGATCGTTTGATTGTGAAACATTAAAATAAATAAATAAATGAATATAAATTATTTTTCACGTACATTCAAGTGAAGCACAGTGGTTATCCATCCAGGAGAAACAATTAGACTGGTTACCATAAAGTACGGGTTATATCGATATGCATCAACCCTCTGAAGCCCCACGTTTGAAGGGCATGTGCGCCTCCACCAAGACAAACTACCAAAGACATGTTTGGATTTTTGATATTTCATAAAAATCATATTATGCGACGTGTCTCATTTAAAAAAAAAACTGCCAAAAATAAATAATTCACATCAGATCCTGTTAAAACAAACAAACAAAAAAAGGACTTTTGTGCTGCTCAGCACGATCCAGAAGCTCTGACTGACCGACTGTGTGGCAAAAACAAAGAGACGGCAGCATGGCTTGATGTTGGTCAACAGAGGAGCAAGTTGTTGGAGATACAATCAGCACGGCGGCATATCGTTGTCGTGCTGATGTGCAGAGTGGAATCAACTTTTAGAGGTTGTAAAAATAGAAACAATAAAATATGTATCGTATGTGAAGCTGCTGTGTTTCCACGACTGCTTCAATCCTTTTTTAATAAATAATAAATAATGAAGGAAACTCATCTTCATTTGTTTGTTTTATCGTGACTTGTATGCCATAAATCATGACGTCTATGGTGTCATACCGCATTAAAGACATGTTTAAGTTCTCTTTTCTTATAGTCAGGGTTGTGCTGTTTCCATAGAGATACAGAACTTTAAAAAAAAAAAAGAAAAATGAGTGAGTAAAAATATGACTGCTTGTGGTTCAGAGGGTTAATATCATCTCCTGGATAGAAAGCATCTGTCTGACTTACAGAAGGATGCCACTGTTGCTATGAGGTGCAGACACCAGGAGAGACAAAACTACGCAGGAAATGTAAAGACGCAAAGAATGTTAATTTGGAAAGATCCTCACAACACGAATCGTTTTCTTCTTCATTCTAATACATGCACCGTATATAAACACAAAGGGATGTTCTAGCTGATGTATGTGCTTGCTGCCTCCTCTCATTTGCAAAGACTTTTAAACCTCTGTGAGGAATAAATGTGGTTTTGTAGGCTTTAGAAAAAAAAAAAAGAACAACGGCACCGCTAAACATCTGCGACCATGAATTCAGTTTGTAAAATTCAAACTCCAGCCCTGCTTTTATTTCCCCTAAAGTGACGGATTGTGCTGCTGCTCTCAGGCTCTCCGGAGCTCTCAGGCTGCGTGACCTCCACCACCACCACACCTGGATCCTGATGTCACTGCAGCTGAAGGCACAGATTGGACACCAGCAGCAGCAGGTTCTGACTGTTTCTGTTTCATTAGACAAGCTGCAGAACGTGTCGCCTGCAACGTCATCGAGGCGTTTTTGTGGCTGTTTGCATTCATTCGTCACAACCTGCTCTTTCTTGCTGCACACGAGGGAGCGATTTGCTGCCCATTACCCAGAATTCAGCAGCAGCCTGAGGCCAGCTTAGCAGAGCACCTGTCTTTGCGGAGAGCAGACGGAAACTGTTGCAGATGTGAGTCCAGTAAACACACTGACAGTTAACTGTTCCCAAACTTTAGCTGATGTGTAGGATGTTATCTGGGTTGTTAAATCAGTGTGTCATGCATCACACACACACACACACACACACCATAAGTGTCTGAGTGCAAAACAAATGAAGACAAAGATGCAGCCTATAAGTCTCCATCTCTCTGTTCCCAGCATGAAGCACTAATTTTAGCAAACATTAAAGTCCCACACATTCCTACTTGTGTTTGTCTCAGACTGAGCATCACTGGGATTCATCAGAAACACTGACTGAGATCTGAACTAAAAAAAAAAAACAGTGTGAAATGACATTTCTGGAGCCCATAAACAAAACCTTTACAGCAAAACCAGAGCGGCACAGATACAGGATGTGTGGCTCAAATCATCAGCATCAGAGCAACAAATGTAGGCTCCAGCCTGCGTTGGGCTCAGGCCTACACACCTCCAATCCACTGCTGCTGCTATGAATATCCATCCTGACAGTGTTAACACCTTGTTTGCTTTTGACAAGTGGAAAAAAAAAATCTGCTTATTTTCAAGTGACATAATTGAACCTGTTCTGAAATGAGGCTCCAGCAGTGGAAACTAAAAGATGGGTTAGAAGGAAATGCGCTCACAGTAGTTTAAGATTTCTCACTTTTTAGGGGGAAAGCAAGTTTTTAAAACACGTTATAAATTACTTTTGATCTTTTTTTGTGAGGGGGGAGAGAGAGTGGTGGAGAACAAGCTGTTCAGATGTGTCAGTGTGAGTGTTTCTGTGAATGAAAAGGATCGTGGAGTAAAGTGGGGGGTTATGGTGCGTGCGTGTTTTTGGAGAGCTCCAGACGCAGCGGTGCGCCCTTACCCTCGCCGCCCTGGAGGAGTACGGATCCTCGAATAGATTCCAGATCACCGGCTGCCACTTTCTCCACAGGCTCACATTCCCGTCGGCAGCTACGTCCTCTATGCCGAGCCTCTTGCCAATCTCGTCGTCCTCCTCTCCGTTGTCCACGTTGAGCTCGAACACGTCCAGAGCCTCCTCCGCGTCCCGGTGCTGCCGGTATGTCATCCAGCAGCAGGGCTCCACGTCCGTCTCATCGATGCCCCAGAAGGAGAGCTCCTCCTCGAACAGCGGTCCGCACACATCCGCCGGGCAGTGGAGCTTCCCGGTGCGGTAGTAGTTGAGCACGTAGGCGAAGACGCCCGGGTGGCGGTCGAAGAAGTACTCGTTGGTCCGCGCGTTGTACTCGATGAAGCCGGGGACTTGTTGCAGCTGATCCAGCACGGAGTCGATGTCCGAGTCGGAGGCGAGCAGGGCCAGTCGCGTCCCCGGCAGGGTCTTCAGGGTGGTTTTGTAGGTTTCGTGCCTGGTGCCCCCGACGTTGAGGATTATCCTCTCGTTGTCGTCAAACTTGCCCATCGCTCTGTATCAGACATGACTTGATGGAAAGCGGGGGAAGTTGGCGAGGGCAGTCCGGAGGTAACGGCGAGCCTGACGCGCACACACACACCCACAGTCCTCGTTCAGAAAAGCTCCAGGATTTTGGCCGTGGTGCGCAGCATCTCCGATCTCACTCATCCGTCGCTTTCGTGTCTTTTCCGGGGGCCGAGGGGGGCGTCCATGGTTCGCTGAGGGAGGATTTGGGGAGAGCTTGTGTCGATTTGTATCCACGGTCCGCTCAGACTGCTGGCTGGGGAGTGTTGAATGATCTCAACCGGTGGCTCCGAGCAGACTGCGCTGCTGCTGCTGCTGCTGCCGTTGCGCGTCTCCGGCGTCCCTGCCCTCTCCAAGACGCACAGCCACTCGTCAGCGTCGGGCTCGTTACTCGCGAATGTGTAACGCAGTAGCTTCCTTTCATTGAGTAATGTCGCAGCGTTACAGGGGAAAAAGTTACCTGTTACATGTCCTTTCAGCTTTTACACCCGCTGGCTGCTTCAGAAAACCAGCAGGAGTGAGCTGTAGGGAGGCTGATCAACGCCCCTCTGCTCGGCTCTGCTTCTATGAAATCATCTGAGGAGGAAATTTCCAACCTGAGAAAGTAATCTCTCGTGTTTTAACCAAGAAAGCATGCTTGGAATTATAATGTCAGCCTTTCATCGTTCAACAGGTCCAGCAGCTCACACTGTTCCCTCAGTGTGCCAGACTCATGGTTACAACCTGCTCTCATATGATTTCATTGATGCATGTTTAATTTTCCTCTCAGCAGCTCAGGATGAGAGAGCAGCACTGCTTTGTGTTTTTGGAGCACAATAAGCCCCTCGATCCACATTTTTCTCTACATCATGTGTGGATAAAACAAGACTGGACTCCTTCAGATCCACACTGCTGAGGTGACCTTGAAGAAGTCTCCTTTATCTCTGACAGCATCAGGAGCTCACGTGTGCACAACCACTGACTTCACAGCAACATGAGAGGATGTCAGTCCTCATGTTTTCATGTTTATTGTCTGAGCTACCATAGTGTCTTATACTCTGCTGTCTCTCCTGGAGGAGGAGCGTTGGTAGTTTAGTCAGACCTGCTGAGGTCAGAGAACTGACCACAGCACACAGCATCAGATTGTAATCACGTCACCAGTAAGGAGGAGGCTGAGACGGAGGAGAACATGGCCAACCGCTCCACCTGTGTGAATACGATGACGTCTGCTGCTGATGGAGCTCCATAAAACTAACAGCAGCAGAAGTACTGGTGGTGGAGGTCACACTGATGGAGGCATTAAGAACAGAGACGGCAGCAGCAGGTGGACTCTCAGGGCAGCGATGACTTTAGGCCTCCATCTCTTTTAATCTCATTGAATCGTACGTAGAAGGATTATGTGTCCATTCACTGTTCAACACTGAACTCTAACACTCAGATTCTGTTGAAGTGAAACTGATTATTCTGCTACTGACTCTGGAGGTTCATCTGTTGATTATTTTGTCCATTAATCGATAAGTTATTCTAGAATTAGAAGAATTAGAATTAGAATAAAACTTTATTAATCCCTTCGGTACAAGACCTCAGGGAAATTGCTACACCAAAAAACAACACAACACCAACATAAAATGAGCAACAAAACAACAGCATTCAAAATTCAAATCAAATCAAATCAAAATCAAAATCAGCCTTCAATCATTCAAATCATCATTCTGTCTGTTAAATGTAGGAAAATAGTGAAAAATATCAATTTATGTTTCCAGAAGCCCAAGATGGCATCCCCATAACCCAAAGATATTCAGTTTACTGTCATAGATGGAGACAGTAATCAGAAAATGTTCCATTTTAGGAAAATTAGTCTTTTTTTTTTGTAAAAAATGACTCAAACTAGTTAACTGGTTATCTGAACAGTGGTGATTAAACTAATTAACGACTGCAGTTTTAGTTAAACAAAAAATAAAAAATTGCAAAATCAACCAGTTTCTTCTAATAAATATTATTTTATCTCTGATCTAAAAAAGGGGCCGACACAAGTCCACATAACAAAGTACATGTGATGCATGTTTTGTCCTCAAACACTGTCCTGCTCCGTGTTTATCGTGGCTGAGGTCATGTGAAATCATAAGAAAGCCTCTCTGCAAGACAAGGCCGATCTTAATTAACTTGAAGAAGAAGAAGAAGAAGAAGCTTTATTGTCATTGTACAAAAAATACAACAAAATTTCGTTTGGCGTCATCTTTGTAGCAGCTAATATGGTCACAGTCTAAGAAAAAACAAAGTTAAAGGTGATATAAATAATAAAATGGCAATAAATAAATACTCTATTAAATTATTATTTAAGTCATCATTCATAGTTCGTATTGTATTTTAGATATTCACCCAGTTTGATCAGTCTTTCTGAACGGTTATTTCTATCAGACATCACTGTCATACGTATGGACCAGTGGAAACTTCCTCCATATTTTAGTTGTCCATTTATTCTGATCATTGATAAACAGAACCCCGATAAAGTCAGCAACTTCTTGTGTGAAGAAGTGCAAAATGGAGCACTGTCCTATAAAATGACCTTTTTCAAAACCTGACCAAGTAGTTTAGCTGAATGAACTCAATCAAACACCAGCTGGAAATAAAAACAGAATAAAAAACAGCAAGTGACGTGAAAACAAGTCTTAATAATAACAACAGTTCAATACAGGACTCCTCACATTCCTCTCCAGGCCGCAAATCTGGAGTTTTGTTCCGCTTTATAAGTCGAACTACTGTTAAAGGAGGAAGTAACGGGGTACTGAGCCAACTAGAAGGTGCAGGAGGTCGATACAGGCCTGTATGTAGAGAAGGTACACGATATTAACGGTTATAAAAAGGTACCATCACATCTTCAACATCAGCAGCAAACTGCATCTGAACCTTCAAATGACAAGATCCTACATTACGCAATCAAGTTTGAATGTTTGCAGTCGTACCATCAGAAGTACAAGCAGTAGTAGAAACAATGACATGAGCAGGAGCTGTGTAATATATGACAGTGCAGCAGGTGTAGTTCATGTATAATGTGTTGCTACAGCCATAGCAGCAGCAAGACGGCTTATTATTATGAAACATTCTGTGAGCATGAAGTGATATATGTTACTTTATTCTTGTCTTTTACCACAATGTCACTTCCATATCTGTGTTTACGCCGAGCCCTTTCATTCGCAGCGCTGATGCTCGTCCTCCAGAATCTCGGAGCTTCTGCAGATAAGAGCGGGAAAGCAGCTGTCAAGCAGACGGCCCGTCATCTGACAGTCTCCGCAGCGAACGAGGAGGAAAGACTGACATCTTTAGGGAATCCAAACACAGCTCAATCAACGGGGAGACACTGCAGGCGATTTGCCTATAATTACATGCATCATTATTCCCTGATGCAAGGCTGTTTTGTAAAACTGCAACCTCTGAGTAACCCAATTACTCATTACTTGTCTTCATCAAATCTGCGCAGAAACACTTTGGAATTCTGGGTTTGAGAGGAGAAAAAAAACAAACAATGGCAGCTTTTCTTAATGGTCTTAATGGTCGTGTTTTTATCGGACGTTACGGCATCTTGGACTAAATGAATCGGGTCTGAAGTTGCACAGGGAGGTGATTTACAATCTCAACTGTAATAAAAGGCGACGCAATTAATTAGTCCTTCTACTGTGAGCTTCAGATGATGCTGACAGATACAGGGGACGGTTGTGTTTATGGTTGCAGCTGTTCACACATGCATCCAGCATCAGGGTTTGAGCTGAAGCTGGAGCGACTGTTTCCAACAAGGTTAATGTGTTGAACCCTGTGATCAGCGAGCAGGAAACACTTCACGGCAACAAGGAACACAAGACACGAAGAGTAAGTGGAACCAGCCTGTGTTCAGCTCCACTGGACTTCTCTGCGTCGGTATAGTTAAGCTAATTAACAAGTTATATTTTCTCTTTTGAAAACACGTTGATGTCAGCGGCGGTGAGAACACGAGCTGACACTGAGTTGGGCGTAAGAGCAGAAACAGGCGAGTCTGTATGACAGCCAAAGTGACAAATGGTTTTAATAATGGTCAGGGTTTATTTACGCTGGTTCCACTGTGCTTCTCTTGAGTCCTGTTTCATCAACCTGTATTTGTTCTGTTTTAATCATTAAACAGTGTTTGCCACGAGCAGTTCCCGTCCAGACAACTATCACTAGATTACTTTGATACTGAAGAAAACTCATAAAATATGATGAAGCCATGAAAAAATACCTCTTTTTCTCTGACTTCTGTGTTTATTAGTGGTGGATATGTGAACTAATGATATCCTCAGAATGCTGAATATTAAATTATGTGTACCGAGTCCTTGTGACCAGATAGGAATGAGTGTATTTTAATGTTTTATTTTGTGTACAACTGTTATTTAAGACAAAGGAACTCTGTTGTCTCACTGTTTCATGAGACAGGTGCATAGAAGAGGGGTATGCACACCGTCTAACTTGCAGAAATACAACATTTTGATGCTGGACATTCATCTGGGTAGTCCTGTGATAGACTGGTTACCTGTCCAGGTGAACCTGCCTTCACCCTGAGTCAGCTGGGATAGACTCCAGACCCCCGTGACCCTAGTGAGGATTAAGCGGTGTATAGATGATGGATGGATATTTATCTGGCAAATTAATGAAATCGCTTGATGAAAGTCCAGCACAAAAACACTGCAAGTAAATCAATTTTTGCAAGTTTAGACAGTGTGCGAGTCTTTTTTTGAATTTTCTATATCACCAAAACTTGTATCTAGAAGACCCACAGTTATTTTATTTACTGAATTTATTTGTTTTATTTGTGGTAAAGAAGGAAACTTCTGAATTATTCAGTCACAATTAATAATCAGTTTATAAAAGCAATAAAATTCCTGATTATTAGAATGGCCAACTATTAAATCAACTTTATATAGAATTATTATAGAATTATTTTTAAAATTCTTTCCTGCCAAAATAAATCATATAAATGTGCTAGCCAGCTCTCTATAGTCGTGAGCAAGTCCTGCACATGTCACAAGTGATAGCCAATCAACGCTGAAGGATTCATGTTGAAGTCTTTTTAAATTTAACATGTGAAAAACAGAAATAAAGGCATTTCACTTTAGTTTTCTGTTATCTAAAGTCGTGACACCAAGACTTTCATTTCACAAACAAATTCTATTTTTAAAAAAAACATCAGTTAAGAGTCTCCTTTGATTACTAACAATTGATATTGGTCTGCTGCAAGGTGGTGCAGTTGGTAGCACTGTTGCCTCGCAGCAAGAAGGTCACCGGTTCGCGTCCCGGTGGGGGCACCGGGATCTTTCTGCGTGGAGTC
>NW_007577857.1:587373-605034 GCF_000690725.1 Stegastes partitus | reverse complement strand
ATATCTAGAAACCCTAAAGGAGCTGCTATAAGATAACACTGGTAAAGTCAAATCCTTTCAGAATCAGAATCACAGAGTGGAAGCCTGATTTAAAACACACCTGTCTGACAGGTGGAGAGGGACCGTTCTACATCATCCCCTATCAGTGTAGATTCAGGACTGATCCGGCCTCACGGGGATTCCACCTGATCACCAGCAGGGGTCAGCTCAGGTCACAGCGTACCTGAACTCTTAGAAAAACAGTGATAATGTTCCTCATTTCCCTCTACGTGCTGCTTCCCATTTCAATTTAAAATGAACCAGCTGCTGAATTGTGAAATTGGGGTGTCGAGTCCCTTTAATGTTGTTGCTAATGAGGCAATTCATCACAGCAGATGAAGTATGGGGGGCTGCAGTGGGTCAGCACAGCGCTGGTCTTTAAGCAGCCATGAAGCTCTGAATGATACAGGAAGCAAACAGCATCCAACGCCGGAGCCTCTCCCCCCTCCTCCTGCCTCCTTGTAATATCTTCACTAAAAATAGAGCAGCCAGATTGCTGATCTTTATCGGGAATTGCAGAGTAAAAAAAAAAAGGAGAAGAAAGGAAAAGTCTATTGGAAAGGCGAGGTCCTTGGCCGGTCCGTTTTACCCAAGTAGAGCCACAGGATCAGTCCCTGGGGGGGCCACAGGCGAGACTCACAACCTTGGCTGCTTCACAAGAGCATCATTCAGAGAATACTTTAGGATCAGTGTTTTCTAGCAGAGCAAAGAAAAGGAAAACCAGTTGCGCTTCATTGAATAAAACAATAATGATGCTCACTAGAAGGATAATCTAATCGAGGCCGCAGCAGAAGGAATTCTTCAAATTCATTACAAGAAGCTCACATTAATATAAAAAATATCAAGTTAATGAGGCAAAGGTAATAGAATAACAGAAGTGAACAATGATCCATAGAATGTGAACAACAAGTAAATGTTCGTCTCACAGTCTGAGCATCAGAGAAATAAATTGGATGGTGATAAATGCCATTAAAATGTATTTCTTTCCCTCCACTACAGAGGCAGTGGTCTTGTCAGACAGGCGGCAGAGCTTTCTGCCCTTTCAGTCTGAACTTTCAGGACCATTCTGCAAACACTGTCTGCTGGCTTTATATCTGATGAAGCACAGTGCCAGAGCTCTGACAACACAATCCTGCTGACTTTGAAGACATCCAGGGACCACAAGGACACTTCTGTGTCTGAAACCTAAAATAAATTCTCTTCTGTTTCAAATGTCCCTTCAAATAATGACAAAGAAGCGCCAACATGCTGACTTCTTATTCCTGTTAAGGTACCAGGGCGACATGTGCCATCCTCGATTCCTCTTGAGAGGAAACTGGGGAACATTTTCATGAAAAACAAATCAAGAAAATACAAATATCAGCTCCAGTTAGGACAACACTGGTGGGATGTAACTGAAATTTTATTTTAATGGATGCTCCAGTGTTTCAGTTTTGTACTTGCATTAAGAAGGAAGACTCACAAGAGACAAAAAAAGAAAAAAAAGAAAGCAACAGAGGTTACACTATGCTGACTTTTACCACCGAGCATAATATAAGCTGCGGAATGCTCAATCCTACATTTCCCATAATGCACTTCACTTGCATCTTTTCTTCAGCTTCTCCCCTGTCACGAGAACATCCACATTATTCAACTCCATGTCACAGTTTTTGTAACAAAGGCCTTTTTCACAAATCTAGATGACAATGTCAAGACAACAGCCACCCTGACGATGCCATCTGGGCTTCAGTTAGGATGAAAGAATTGTTGAATTTAAAGATGACTTCTTTTAAACAACGTTCTGTTTACCGTCTGAATTTCTTTTATGAACAAACACACTGAACTCATTTTCCATTTAATATTTGCAAAGCAGATTTTTTTTGTTTGCCTAATTTGAAGTCTGCACATCATGTTTCACCAGTTTTGTCTTGGATTTATGACAGCAGCAGCAGGTTTACATGAGCAGAGCCTTAACACATCTCTGATATGGTATTAGGAGAGTGAACACCAAACAGGGAATCTGATGTCGGGGAGATAAAGTGATGTTGTAATACATACTGCATTGTTTCCTCTGAATCCCTTGAGCGTTTGATAGATAACATCAATCCCACAGAACACCGACTGTATAAAGCAGTCACAGTCGGCCTTTTCCGCCCTTCTGTTTCCGTTGTGGTGCAGGATCCCATAACTTCAACCACGATGTTACGTTCGAGTGCACCAAAGTGGAGTTCTAAAAGAACATAGCAGATAGAACAACGGAGGTTTGTTATGCTGGCCTGTATGAGGACATTTTACCTTGTTTATAATGACGTTTGATGGGAGAAAACTACGACTTGACAAGGACGTTTGGGAAAGATGAAGGTTCTTAAAGAGGTTCTATGGGGCGGTTCTTGCAACAGAACACAAAAATATTTGGGTCGATTTAAACGTCCCATAGGCTTCTGACTACAGAGCGCCACTTGGTTCCCGACTACGGAGCGCCACTTGGTTCCCGACTACGGAGCGCCGCTTGGTTCCCGACTACGGAGCGCTACTTGGTAGTAGACTGAACAATCCCACAGATTGGCTACGTCCACACTGCAGGACTTGATGCTACATTCAGATTTTTTCGTTCGTTCACATTTCCAGTTAAATGCGACTTGTATGTGATCTGCTGTGTGAACTTCATACGACCCAGAAGTGTCCCGCATGCGCAGAAGAGGACACGACGACGTCACACGCAGCGAGCGTGCTCAGTGTTTATGGAAGTAAACGTGGATGGTAACGGTGGAGCGTATCTTGCAATTCTAAATGTATTTGTTCTTTTAATTAAGCAGTTGTCCAACCAGAGCCAGCACATTTACAACGTAATCGCTGTGGTTGTGTTGGTATTCTATCCCCACTGCTGCCGCCACCGATGGTGGAAACAGAACTGTGAACGCTAACTAAACCGGCATCAGCAACCAAGTACTGCCTGTGTGTTCCAACCACTTCCACCCCTTCGCTCCCCCGGGGTGGAAGTGGCCGTTCAAGCATCAAGCCCTCCTTGTATCTCGACCTCCGTCTTGACAATCTGACAGCCTTGCTATCCGACATAAAAGACGGTTTTACATTTAGTGTCAGATTATCGAGATTAGTGTGCTAAACTATCCAAACTAATGTTCTTTCAGTTATACACAGTTTGACTGTCAACACAGCCAAACAGCTGTTAGCTACTTTCTTTTAGCAGAATTCTGACACATTGGGGTCTCTCCTAAACCTTCTACACATTTCCCAACATACTTAAGGCAAATTTTGCACTGAAAGAAAAAGGAGGAGATTTGCAAACACATCAGAGACCACAGAGGTTCCCACAGGAACTAACAGACCGCTGGCATGTGTACACAGAGCTGCTTGTAAATGAGCTGCAAGTCCCACTCCATGAAGGTTCTGCTGTTCAGTTTGTGTTACAGAGGTGTCTGATGAATGGGAGTGTTTTGGAGCAGTCTGTGGTGCTGTTGGACTGTACCGGCCAATACAGGGAGGTGTTTCTGTTCCTTAGCCTGATGGGACAAAATAATGGAAACACCAGTCAGATTAACAGCACTAAAAGCTAAAAACATAGTTGAATCGACACCTCTGGTAAAGCTGAACGTCACAGCCATGTCACGGCAAAACTGTCACATTGCACTGGGTTCAAATAGGTACATTTTCAAGTGTGTTCAATATATAAACAACATGCAGACCCATTCATGAAACAGTTCTGTAGCACTGCAAACCTCATCCAACTCCACAGGATGCCTTTAATTAGATTATGCGAATGCTTCTATTAACAGACAATAAACCTGTGGAGGAAAACTCACAGTTCAGCTCAGTGAGGTCCAGACCAATATGACTCTCACTACAGCTGCACTGCTCTCCTCCAGTGTACCATCACATCTGTTTTCCTGCCCAAAGATTCAAATCTCTGCTGCTCAGATGAAGATCGCTCAGTCTGTTAAAGTACAGGCAACGTCCATCCCAGAAGCAATTACTGCCATGTCGTCAGACCGATCAAAGAGCATGTCAGTTATGTCAAAAAGCACATAAGGCAGTGCTGAGCGTGCTTTAAACATCCCCGTCCTCACACATCAGCACACTTTGCTTTAACACCCTGGAGAAAGCTTCTGGTGTGATTAGGAGTCCAGTGAAGCCCTGAAGGGAGCCGTGGAGGGAATTAGAGTTTTTTCTTTTTTTGCAGCCCTGTGCTCAAACACTTTTAGCTCCATTCACAACTGCCGAGTAGAATATTTAAAAGAAGAAGAAAAAAAAAAGAAAAACAAATTATCCTGCTAACCACAGGCCTTTGGATGGAATTAGGCAGAAGTCCCAGTGGAAGAAGACTGAGCTGATTAAATGTTGCTTTCCTAATTGAGAGAGCCAAGCTAATTTGCGATGGATCCCAGATCTTTTTCCTGTCCTGCATGAGAGGAAGTCACTAATAGACTCTGTACATCTAATTATAAATTATGATCAGAGGACGTGGTTTATTTCTCCAGAATGCTTCAGAGTCGTGTTGAAAATGTCTCAAGCTTGCTGTGCTGACTGAAGACAAGAGCTCGGCTTATGGCTCCATCTATATTGTTCACTCCTAGGAATGATTTTTTGTATTTGACTGTCCTTAAATAAATCAATTTTTGAGCCACTATCTGCACAAAAGACCCCACAGAGCATTTCCTAAGCGGCTGCATCCAGCAGAGATGAGCCTTCGTCTTTTATGTGGCTGCCTCTGCTGTGTTCCTGTAGCGCCATCTGCAGGTCACAGGCAGACTCTGACTATGTAGACACAAGAAGTGTGAAAGCTCTGTGATGACACCAATGAGACTGATTCAGTTAAACATGTTTTAACAACCAGATTATTGATAGATGTATTGACTGATAGACTGACTGCCCTTCAGCCAAACACACCGCCGTCTCCTTAGAGCTCTACTGAGGATTGTTTTAGTGGGTTTGATCTCCAGTCTCAAACTTATGCTTGTCATACTGTTAGCTGCAATACTGTGACCAACAGTGACTAGAACCTGTAGCAGATGTAATGAAGTGGTTCTGACCTGGATGTTGTGATAGTGACTATTGGTACAAACTGATGGAACCGTCCATTCTGCCCACAGTCAGTAAGTCTTCAGGCTCCTGCTGGCTTCCTGTTGATTACTTTTGTGGATGGATGTTTTTTTTTGTGATGGATTTTGTCGTAGTCTGTTTTGTCAGTCTGCTAAACTATTGTCTCCCTCCTGGCTTGGTGTTACCAAGTTCGGGTCAGATAATTTGTATATAAATAAGATTGCTAATGTTCCTGAGTAGGGCCGCACGGTGGAGCAGTGGTTAGCATCGTTGCCTCGCAGTCGGTTCGCGTCCTGGTGAGGACACTCGGGATCTTTCTGCGTGGAGTCTCCATGTTCTCCCCGTGCAGCGTGGGTTCTCTCCGGGTTCTCTGGCTTCCTCCCACAGTCCAAAAACATGTTGAGGTTAATTGGTGATTCTAAATTGTCTGTAGGTGTGAATGTGAGTGTGCTTGGTTGTCTGTCTCTAAGTGTAGCCCTGTGATAGACTGGTTACCTGTCCAGGTGAACCTGCCTTCACCCTGAGTCAGCTGGGATAGACTCCAGCCCCCCATGACCCTAGTGAGGATTAAGTGGTGTATAGATGATGGATGGATGTTCCTGAGTCATTCCTGTTTCTTGTAATTACCCGTTCTGCCTCTAGTCGTGCATTTTGTTTCATTAAACCTGTAGTTCTGGTTGCATTCCCGCTCATGTCTGTTTAGCTTTTGACCTGTTGTCTTTGACCCAGTTTCCGGTTCCTGTACAATTGTAAATAGAGTAGCACAGCTTCCTCAGATTGTTCTGTTTGTACACTGGCACTTTATTGAGTCTGTCTCTGCTGTGTCTGTCTGAGTCTGATCTGTGACACTGAGAAGGAAAGAAACTTAAAAATATTCACATCTAAGAAGCTTCAATCATTTTTGTTTTTCCTTAAAGAAAACTCAAAGCAAACATTTATCATAATAGATGGTCATCAATTTATTGGGTAGAAATTAATCAGTTATTAGCTCTAGATAACAGGCCGCTGAACCTGCAGCAGCCAGATGGAGGCATTTAGAATCACTTTAGAGTCACAGGTTTCCCGCCTTTTTTTTTCTTTTCTCCTGCTACTAAAGCAAACACTTAGCTTGTGTGAGCATATTGGCACATTTAGATTTAGCAGCAACAGTCAGACATTTCTCTCGGGAGTTGGCGGAAAGCTGGACAGAGCTATACAGAAACAAATACTTGATTTTCATCCAACAGTTGGGCAGAAACACGACTCCAGATAATTACTAATGTTGCTGCTTCCACTGCCTCCTTATTGCTCCCCGTCCTGCTGATTGTTTGCTATGTGGCGTTTAAAGACAGAAGTGTTTGTGCTGCGTTAGGAGGAAATTGGATTAGAGTTTCTTAACATCCATATGTAGTGTACTGTACTGTAGGTTTTTAACCTTCATATTTAAACCAGTGTAACATTTTTGAATTTGAATGATGCTGTAGGATCTTAGGCTTATCTCGAGTTTTTCTTTTCTTTCCTGTATTTAAAAGTACTTTTGAGGCTGTTTTAATTGTATAGTAACAAGACACGCCGTCAACGTTGTGAGTCATGATACCTAAGAACAGCTGAGTGCTGATCCACCACCTTAAAACTACTCAAGGCTCTGCGAGTTCTTTCATAATGCTTCAGAAAGTCTCTCTTTCATACATGTTTCATAAATACAGCTGTGACTTGATAATCCGACCCTTAACAATCCAAAACCTTGCTATCTGACAGAACCCATGAATAACAGCCTTAACATACCGACAGCCTTGGATTCTGACTCCGACATGACATTTTATGTCATAAATAAGGATAACGGTGTATTATCTGACTGAACAATCCCACAGATTGGCTACGTTCAGACTTAATGCTCAATCTGGATTTTTTTGTGAAATCAGATTTTTTGTGAGTTTGTTCACATTTCCAGTTAAATGTGACTTGTATGTGATCTGCTGTGTGAACTTCATACGACCCAAAAGTGTCCCGCATGCGCAGAAGAGGACACGACGACGTCACACGCAGTGAACGTGCTCAGTGTTTATGGAAGTAAACACGGATGGTAACGGTGGAGCGTATCTGCCACTCCCCCACCACCAACAGAACTGTGACCACTAACTAAACTAGCATCAGCAGCCAAGTACTGCCTGTGTTTTCCGACCACTTCCAGCCCGTTGGAGCGCTGCCCCGGGGTGGAAGTGGCCGGAATGTGCACAAGCACACTGGTCAGTTAGGTGTGAAATCCAGTGATGCGTAGTGTTCTAACAATACACTAGTTATTATAACAACTATAAACAATGAATATTAACAACTAATGAGCCTTCCAGCATCAAGCCCTCCTTGTATCTCGACCTCCGTCTTGACAATCCGACATCCTTGATATCTGACATAAAAGAAGTTTTACATTTAGTGTTGGATTATCGAGTCACGACTGTATTACATAGTATTATAAAATATAATATTAACAAAAAGGTGTAAACATACACAGCAAAACTCTGACTGAAGCTTGAGTCATAAAGTCATGCAGACCAACAGCATCATTTTTGGGGGGTTTTATTTTCTACTGAGACAAACTGAGTCAGTTTTTACTCAGCAGCCACATGACACACAACATTCAGCACAGACGTGTAAATATGCATAAAGGGAAATAAACGGTACAAAACAACTATCAAATAAAGACAAATTAAGGCAAATTTCTCCAAGTTGCGGAAATAAGCAGAATGTGTGACGTCAGGAGTGAAGAGTGAAAATATGAGGCTGAAGCAAAAAGCCCATGTTTGTAGATCGAACCTTTCTTCCTAAATAAGGCAATGATCAGTGGACAGCAATAAGAACTCATGCTTTGGTTTTACATCAGCTCACAAAGAAATGCTATATTACAGTGGCATCTAATTTGGCTTCATGTATAATTACAGTTATTGTCAGTGTTATTTTTACAACATTTTACTACATCGACATTTGGGCTCGTGTCACAAAGTTCAATGAAACGACAGCTTTGTGTGAATCAGACGTGGATGTAGAGAAGTCGTAGATACTGAGACTCACATCAATGTGCTGTTAATCAATCGCAGTCATAAATGTACTAACTGACATTTCTTCTTTTTAAATCTGGACTAAAACTAGTTCCGTGTTTTTGGAAATCTAGAGGAGCCACCTGATGGTACCTGAAAGCCTCGTCACAGTGACCTCTCACCATCACAACTTCAAATACAGAACTGAAATATAAGGCAAAGTCAGCATCTAACTATAAAAACCTCCAAAAAAACTCAACAAATTAAAAAAAAACAGGAAGGAAAAGTGTTGTGTTTGTAGCTGATCAAATGATTGTCAGTCCTCCTCTTGAATAAACTAATTTAAATGTTATGCGGTCGCACACACACGCAAAAAAAAAGCTAAAAAAATGCAAAACATGCGGTTATGTTGTGACGTCTAAACATGCCACGAGCCAGAGTTCCACGATATATTATATTCTGCAGTCTAAACACATCCAGCAGCAGCATTCGTGTCAGTCCGTTTAACAGATATTCAAAATAGAAAAGGAACATTTTTCATAGTGAGGCTCCACAGAGTAGTTACATCATCACACCTGGCACTGGTTGGATTCTTGCTATTCCAACAGCTACCTGAGGGTGGCAGCACAGGACGGCGCAGCGTTAGGATGCAAAAGCCCAGACTTTTAAAAACTCTCATGTCCTGCAGGATGTATCACGGAGAAACGATGAGGACAACAGCAGACATGTTGGACGAGCACCTGAATGCAGCCGTTGGCATCCACAGGAAGGTTAAAGGCAGAAACAGACAGGAAGCAGTCGCCCGTGTGAAGGTTTGGCTTCAAGTAGGCGCAAAATGAAACCAATGGCAAACAAAAAAGTTAATAATAGTGTTATAAAAGGACAACAGAAGAGTGAAGGACATCGTTGGCTCTACTTTCATGTCTGCAGACTAGAAGAAGGAGTGCTGTGTCGGGATGCTCCAAACTCACATCCCAAAGCTCTGTCTCCAGCTCCCTACTAATAAACTGTTATTGATGACAACAGATGGTGTCGCCAGAGTGTGAAGCATACAGCACACCATGCATACATGTTCCAGCAGAGCTTTCGGTGAGGTGATGCAATGTGGAGATGGAAGTGAAGGTGTTGTTCTTATCTTCTGTTCTGGTCAGCGTTCAGCACATGGTTACTATGGACCCACATGTTACAACAGAATCCTTAAGAATGGGACTTCCTGTTTGGCTACGGGCCTCCAACACTCCAGTAACACCCGTTTTAAAGACCCCCTCCAATGAAAACCCCGTTTGTCACCTTGTTAACATGTCCATATGGTGTTTTCTTTAATACAGGATGTATTATAGTCTGCACCATGAGGCGGGGCTTCATGGTCAAGGCATTCTAATGAAGCAATGGTGCAGAGTTCCATCTAATGTGTAATATTTATGAATAGAGATGGGATAATAGGGGATTAATTAATGCCTAGAGAGGGGATTTAAGCTTTAATATTGATTGTGCAATATAAAATAACAACATGAATGGTTCTTTCACTGCTATAATTCAGTCTTATTTGATTTGGACGGTACATGTAGTTCAGGACAGCGGCCATGAAGTCAGTCAGTGAGGTGTTGTTCATATATTTTTCTTTTGGGTACAAACTTGTGCAAACTGGGACGTGTTACTAGGAGTTCCTGTTTCCAGCGTAGCCATGGGTGCACTGAACACTGTGACACCGATGAAAACCTAAACACATGTAGACTCTCAAGGTCTTGGGTACATTATTTCTATGATTTTGAAGTGGATTCATTTGTGGATTTCTTTGTGAAAGATAGAAAATGTGATCCACCCCCACTATGACCAAAGCTCTAAATCCAGGGTGTCCAGTCCTGGTCCTCGAGGGCCACAGTCCTGCATGTTTTAGATGTTTTCTTCTTCCAACACACCTGATTCAAATGATCAGGATCGTCATCAGCACTTGATGATGAGCTGATCATTTGAATCAGGTGCCCTGGAAGAGGGAAACATCTAGAACATGCAGGATTGTGGCCCTCAAGGACCAGGACTGGACACCCCTGCTCTAAATCACAGGTGTCAAACTCAGGCCGGCGGGCCAAATCTGGCCCACAGTGGAATTATATTTGGCATACGAGACAATATCAGGTGTTTAATAGAGCTGGCCCACCGATATCTAGTGCATGCACTGCTAATACAACATATCCCAGAATGCTCTGCTGGTGCGTTGGTACATCAATGAAGACCTGCGAGTGTCCCCTCCCCCTTCATTCATTAGCAGCCTCATATTGTCACCTCAGGAAAATTTCAGCCATCCCTCACAAAAAATAGTCAGACAAAAGATGGAAAACAGCTTATGGACTGAAATAAAATGAACAACCGAACGCCACCAATGTGTCTTCTATCTGAAATGTGTTTTCTCATGTGTTCATAATGTTAAGCTTTGCTTGTTTCAGATTGTCCGTTTGTTTTCAGATTGTAGTCAATTTTTCAATAAATATTGAGTTGTGCCCACGACTTAGTCCCTTTTATTTTTATATATATATATATATATATATATATATATATATATATTGGCCCACTGTGTATTTGAGTTTGACACCCATGCTCTAAATCAATAGAGCTCCACAAATTTTGAGAATCTATGACAAGGACTTTTTTTAACGTCCTGTTGAGACTTCATCTTGTTTTCTTTGCATATTGCCTTCAGCATAACGTTACACTTTCACCCCTATCTGACTGACACTCCGTCCTGCACAGAGCACACTGAGCTAAAACGTGATGCTTTCATTGACCTCATGAGTCGGTGCTGGTCTGTGTGACTGGAACACTAAAACAGAGCCCTGTGTGTTTACTGTAAAAGCTCTTTCCTCTCCTAATGAATGCATTCTATGATTTTTGGATGAATAATGTGCAGACAGCCTTTTGGAATGAAAGCATTGGAGATAATAAATATTTATAATCTGTCACATTTCTGTACAGTGCACAAGTCCTGCTGTGAGTTCATTCAGGCCTGTTGCGTCGCCTGAGGCCCGACGCAGGCTGCTCCGCTCCGACCTCCTCAATGTTTGTCTCAGCTGAGTCTTCTAGAGACTGCATGAGCTCCGAGTGCTCCGATCCTTCCTCCTCCTCCTCCTCCTCTGCTGCTCTCTCATCCTCCTCCTCTGCCTCCACCTCCTCCTCTTCTTCGATCGCCGTTTCCCCGTCGGATTCTTCTGGTCTGAGCTCCTTCATCTCCTCGCCCTCTGCTGCCGCGTCATCTTTAGCTTCTGAACGCTTTTCGTAGACTTTTTCAGACGCCACGCTGGGTTCTGCAGAGGACTGCTTGTCCGCTGTAGTGTCGCTGGCCCCGAGGGACTCGATGAGGTCGTCCAGATTACGCTCACAGGATGATTCTGAAAGACAGAAGATGACATATGATGACGCTTCTTACTAAAAGATGGTATTTAGACAAAATCTCAAATATCATCAACAGAGGACGCAGCAGAAATGAACTAGTCCAGCACACAGCTGATAGGAACTACTTGTCCTCATAGTCACATGTGAGCTGCAACTCTTCAGGAAGAAAGAAGCTGCTGAGGAGAGACAGACATTAGCAGGCAGAGACAGAGTACAGGTATAGAAATGTTTATCAGTGACCATGGGAAAGTCATCATGAGCATCCAGGCTTCAGTGTGTGAGTCCAAACTGCAGATGATATTGTATTCAAAGTCATATTAATGTACCTGGGAAATAAAAGAAAAAGGCATGAAATAAGTAGTAAATACCTTTAAAACCATCAGGGCTGCAACCTCTGAGTTCAGCTCACAGTAAAATTTGTGTCTTTAGGATCATATCACATAAATTAAATTATGTTTCAGTGACATTATTACTTTCAAAGCCAGTGATGCTAACATGGTTGTTTTAGTATCAGTATCCTTTAAATATGAATTACTTTTGTATGTATTTTAAGTTATTTATTCTACAAGCAGCAGACTTACTAAATGATGCCTGTTGAGCAGCCAGTGTTCACTGACAGAGACTCGTGTGTGCCGACAGACAGACGACTGCAGAGATTTATGATGGAATTCATTGGTTTCATTATGTGTTTAAGTGGGCTGCAAGGTGCATCAGTGGGTAGCACTGTTGCCTCGCAGCTAGAAAGTCGCCGGTTCGTGACCCGGTGAGGACACCCGGGATCTTTCTGCGTGGAGTTTGCATGTTCTCGTGGGTTCTCTCCGGGTTCTCCGGCTTCCTCACACACAGTCCAAAAACATGTTGAGGTTAATTGGTGATTCTAAGTGTCCCCTGCCTTCACCCTGAGTCAGCTGGGATAGACTCCAGCCCCCCATGACCCTAGTGAGGATTAAGCGGTGTATAGATGATGGATTTGACTGATTCCCTGATTTCATTTTTAGATCATTCTCAAAGAGCAGCAACACTGGCTGGAGAAGGACATCTGTATAGGCTAGTTTTTTTTTTCTGCTGTCCTGAACACATGAAGGTTTTGTACACAAAAGGTTATAGTATCGATGTTAGCATTAGCTTTAGCAGCCTGGGTTTTACACGGTATTGATTAAGAATGGAAGTAAGTGGCATCGCAAGTCACTACAATTTCAGCACATCTCCACATGTTTGACTCCATCAACAGTAAAAATAAATCACATTCTGCGGTTCAGATGTTCAGACACGCTTTCACTGTAACTTCAGCAGCATGCTGTGGACAGTATGCAAATGTGTACGTGCTCCTGGGAAAGTTCTCAGGTTTTCATCCTCATCATAAAATGTCACATCAGGTTTTGTTTCGCTGAAGGCAAAAACTTTTCTGAGTAGTTTGCTCAGCATCAACCAAACTGGTTTTAATACAGCTCAGGTTACCAAACCTCAGGCCTCACAGAAAAAGCTCCTCATGTTTTTGTACTTTAATCAGACACTGCTCAAAGAAAGTTTGTAGTCTGATCATTGTGCGAATGTGACCTCAACCACATTCACAAGTGTAAAATCAGATGCAAAACACATCTCCACAGACGTGCCTCAGTGTGGCTGACGGAGGTGAATTTCAAATTGTGGTTAAATGCAACAAGACAACGATGCTGGCCTGCAGTCATCTTGTGCGTATAAATATCAGCATCACTACTAAAGGTTCACGACACCGAACTTCACTGGGTTGAACCAGAGAACTAAATTCTAAACTCCTAAATTCAAATGTGAAAAGTGAGCTGGATTAGGCAGCAGTCAATCACAGTCAAAAACACTGAGCCCACCGTTGATGTTCAGGGGTGGACAGTCCATTCCTCTCTTCTTCATCAGGTACCGGATGGTTTGGAGTTGAGACATGATCTCGTTCTTCTGGTCCTGAGCCACTGACTTCACACTGCAGAGAAACAAAAGCAGTAAATCCCATCAGGCTGAAGATGGAGAAGCTGCTCAGAGGATGTGGGAAGAACGCTGCTCTTTAACTGGAGGAGAAAAAAAAATTCTACCACATCAGACTAACTTTTTACATCGGTTGTGCAGGTAAAGCGCATCAGCACATAAGTCAGGTGCTCTAAAAAATTTCACTTTCTGTTACTTTGATACTGAAAAATCCTGAAAACTTGATTCTCTGTCTAGTTCTTGAGCTATAATGAGTTCTTTTATGATTTCCAAGTAGATCTATGAATGTTTATTCACACTGAACATGAGTAATATCTCCATCAACGTATGACATATACTTACTAAAGGAATAGTTGAACATTTGGGCAAACACATATGAGAAGATCAGAAGTCTTTTCATTTGATTAAGCACAAAAACTATTAATCAGTGCTTTTTCCTGCACCCTACACATTTCAGGACCGCTCACAAAATCTAACAATAAAAAACAGAATAACCTGCTGGTGAATCTACGATGCATGTCTGCTGAAAAGGGCGAGGATCAAGTTTCAAAACCCAAACTGTGTACACAGAGTGAGAAGATAAGGTGTGGCGCACACCTGGAGACCGCAGTGTGTGCAAAGTGACACGGATCATGGCTCACCAGTTAGTGAGTGGGTCCAGCTGGGTGAGGATGGAGTTGAGCATCCTTTCTGTCTGTGCCAGCCTTTGTTCCAGTTCATTCAACTGGTTCTCTGAATTAAAACAAACACATACAAAAGGTGATTAAAAACCCCGTATCTGAATTACTCATGGTCACCAAATATGCATGACTGAAGACCACACAGACAAACAAACACGCCAAACACACCTGCCTCCACTGATTTTTTGGCCCCTTTTGCAAATTTGTCCTTCTGCGCCTTGTCATCTGCAGACTTGATCTGTAAGATGGACAAAGTGAGTGACTGTCGTTCACATTTCTAAATTTCATCCATGGAATTCGGTACTGCGTGTATATTTACCTTCAAAAACTTGTACGCTGCGAACACTCCGACCCCGATGGCGTAAAGAGGCATCAGCGTGAACACGTAGCCCTTGTTGCTGTTGGATTTGTACTTGTCACTCTTCAGCTCTTGCTCCATCCGTTTCTTCATCTGCTGGATGTTCTCAGGGGTCTGATGTGAGCCCGGGGCGTTCACATTGATGGGCTGACCTCTGACTGCGCCCGGGCCTGGACCTGCTGTCACAAATACAAGAAGCAGGACAGTGGTGCTTCATTGTTATGTCATCACTTCAGCACAGAATAAGATTAGAGCCTGTGTAATGATAAGTGGAAACACAAACTGCAGCCTTCCCAGTGGGGAAGCCACTTAAGACAACAGAACTCATTGTGTTTATGAAATCAGCTGGAGATGGTTTTTGCTTTGCGACACAGTGCATTATCCTGCTGAAAGCAGTCATTAGACGATGGTGAACTGTGGCCATAGAGAGATGAACACAGCCTGCAACAAGACGCACACAGGCTTTGACTTCAAACAACGACTGTTAGTTTGAAGGAGCAAGAAAACGTTCCCACAGCGTCACACCAAAAGCAGCTGGACTGAGATTGTGAGCCTCAGCAGAAGTCTAGATTCAGCAGGTCAGACTATGGTTTTCTATTTTCACCATCAACTGTTTGGATGAGCCTCGTAGTGACTTCTCGGGCGGCTGTGGTTCAGGTGGTAGAGCTGGTTGGTCGATGATCGGAAGGTCGGCGGTTCGATTCCGCCCTGTAACCTGTTTCATGGTCGTTGTGTCCTTGGGCAACACACTTCACCACCTTGCCTGGTGTGAATGCGTATGAATGGATTGTTTGAGGTGGTGGTCGGAGGGCAGGATGGCAGCCACGCCTCTGTCAGTCTGCCCCGGGGCAGCTGTGGCTACAATCATAGCTACCACCACCAGAATGAATGTGTGTGAATGAATAACTGACAGTGTAAAACGTCTTTGAGTGTCCAGAAAAGCGCTATATAAATCTGATCTATTATTATTATTATTATTATTATTCTCTGAAATAATAACAACATTCTGCCGTTCACTGTGCTTTCTAGGAAAACTCTAGAGACTGTTGTAGTAAAAATCCAAGAAGATCAGAAGTTTCAGAAATACTCAAACCAGCCTTTATGACAATCGTGCTTCAGTAAAAGTCACAGAGGTCCCATTTTTTTCTCATTTTTCTCACTCATATGATCTGTATCTGGTCACTGCTGCCACAAGCTTTCTTCATTGCGTGCTCAGTGAGGGTATATTATGGGATATAAAGAGAATATTATTTCCCAACACTAAAAAACACATCAGCTACACTATTAACAGGTGGTAATAACATCAGCGTTGTATTAATTCGTTACGGATCCAGCAGGTATCAGTAAAGGAAACACGGCTCAACTACGAGTCAATTTCATATCAAACTTGCAATTTGAAACAAACAGCAACTCGTGTGGCTGTTAAATAAAGCTCTAATTCACATTTTATTTAATTTTAACAGATTGAAACTTTCAGGGTTGTTTATTCTCACAATTCTGTCAATATTTACTGCATTTATTTCGTCTGACTGATGAAAGCCCCGTCTGACGATGTACCAGCCACACCTTGTCTGTTCAGCAGCACGTCCTACCCAGAGTTTAAAATCCTGTGTCGATGGCTTTATGATTCACACTTTTGATGGCATTTTAAAATTCTTACACAGTAATGAGAGAGATCATAAGATGCACCAGTACGGACAGGATTTAGTTACCATCTAGTTTAAATAGCTTAAGCTTTAGTGTCTTTGTCAGACAAAAATATGAAACTATGTGTAATAATGCATAAAAATCGTGTCTTTTTACTTGAACTTTTGATTAAATTAAAACATCCATCCATCATCTATACACCACTTAATCCTCATTAGGGTCATGGGGGGCTGGAGTCTATCCCAGCTGACTCAGGGTGAAGGCAGGTTCACCTGGACAGGTCACCAGTCTATCACAGGGCTACACTTAGAGACAGACAACCAAGCACACTCACATTCACACCTACGGACAATTTAGAATCACCAATTAACCTCAACATGTTTCTGGACTGTGGGAGGAAGCCGGAGAACCCGGAGAGAACCCACACTGCACGGGGAGAACATGGAGACTCCACACAGAAAGATCCCAGGTGTCCTCACCGGGACTTGAACCGGCGACCTTCTAGCTGCGAGGCAACGGTGCTACCCACTGAACCACCTTGCAGAAATTAAAATTTGTAAATTCTAAAAGTAAAAAACTTAATGTAATCTGAAAAGCAATACTAAAACTATGTGGATATATTAAAAGTCTCTAATATTTCTTCATGAATTCATCCCCTATGTGGCCTACTGTCCAGTGCAGGGGGCAGATAGTCTTCATCATCTACTGGGTCCCTGTTAGTTTGACACAAGGCAACAGATGAGCCACAGCTGTTCTCTGAGGGCTTTGCCAGATATGAGACACAGTCTGAGCCAAGTAGTGATGATTTGGAGGTAAAAAAAAGTACATTAGATACACACAGAAGTGTAGACGGGGTCCAAACCATGATCCTGACCTGCTGCGGTGCTGATGTGGACTGGACTCTGCTGGATCATCCAGTGCTGACTGGGCTCGAGAGCGGGTTGTAGCTTTAACAGAGGGTTTGATTTGCTCTGCAGTGTCCTTAAACATGAGCTGTACATGATTATATTACTAATAATAATAACAATAACATGCAGGTTGTTGGGTCATGACTGTTATTTTGGGGCAGCTAGCCAGCGCACGCGACAGCTAGTACCAACAGTACGAACGGAACCAGACAAGCTAACCGGGACCAGGAGCCATGTTGGAGCGCAAACACACACATTTCTTACCTTTTCTGGTGTAGCGAGGGTCGAATTTAGCGTCCTTGGCCGCGGAGCCCCCGCCGACACCGAACAGCCTCGGCAGGACGACGAACGTGAAGAGCACGGCCGTGAAAGCCAGAGCGACTTGTTGTGATGTGGACAGAACCATCCTGCGTCCACCGACCACTAACGCAGCTAAGCTAACGGCTACAGGACAGCAGGGACTGGAGCCGGGTCAGAACCGTTCAGCGGTCAGCTCGAAACGCTGCGAGAAGTGCGTGACATCTGAGGCTGGACAGCAGAGTTCGGCCCAAACAGCTGCTCCGCTGCTGCTCCCGCTGACAGGAGCCCCGGGAGGAACCTTCACAATAAAAGCCTCAACGTAGCGTACCAAAATAAAC
>NW_007577857.1:584841-586001 GCF_000690725.1 Stegastes partitus | reverse complement strand
ATGCAGGATGTTGTGATGCTCTCAGCACAAACCTGTAGAAGGTAGTGAGCACCATAAAACTTAGTTTTATTCACATTAATAGAGAGTCTACTGTCGTTGCACCAGGACTGTGAGAGTTTGCTTCACGTCTAGTTTTGGTGTTGTTTTTCACAGGAAACTAATTGCTCGAGGGATTTTGATCCTTGAGGGTTTTCCAGAAACATTATGTTCCATTAATATCCTCTAATGTTATAAGTTGTGGTTGAGTGGTTGATCACACCCAGCATCGCTGCTGCTGCTGCTGCTGCAGTATGATGAAGTATTTCAATAGTCCACAGCACAGGAAGTTCAATCTGTGCTGCAGATGGGATGTGTTACGGTGTCATTTGTCCACTGATAGACCCAGTGAAATCCAGAGTAATGTGACACTGAGGAAAACTGACAGAAGCTACACAGAATAGAAATATTTGCATTTCAGACTTTGCATGATAATAAAAAACAAATAAGGAAAGACCACCAGTCTACTTCTGTAGACAGTGCTTATCATTTACATACATTACAGCTCAGGTAACAACATCTGGGACTGCAGAGTCAGCTCTTTTCGGTATGCTTGACCATGAGGGCCTGAAATGAGTATTTTTAGTAAACACTTGGGTGCACCGTAAATGTTATTAGATGACAGATCACTAGATCAAGTGACACATACGTAGATGTCTACTTATATGAAGAGCCTGAAAATGATATGTATTGTTGATAGATCATTAGATAGATTTTCTGGATTTTATTTCTACTTGGTGATGCAGGTCGCTGAAGGGATTAATGTGTACACATGACAACAGTAATAATAGATTCTAGGCCTCAAATGTGAATAAACAAAACTTCATTCTTCCTGTGATTTCACTGTCAAATAATCTGATCTCATAGTGAGTAAAATTATTAAATAAACATTACATTTTAACCATTCAAGAAATGTTTGGATTTTATCTTGAAGGGTGCAGTAAGGACATGTCTCAGACTTCTAGTTCTGTGTTTTCTCCTTGTTGTGAAACAGCAAAGAAGGAGCACAAGCTCCCCCTGCTGGAGGAAGAAAAACCTGCAGTTAAACCCAGATCATTCATAAACACACCAACGTTTGAATATAGTGTCATGTATAGTAGTGTATAGTAGTGTGTAGTGGTGTA
>NW_007577857.1:578386-581567 GCF_000690725.1 Stegastes partitus | reverse complement strand
AAGATCCCGGGTGTCCTCACCGGGACGCGAACCAGCGACCTTCTAGCTGCGAGGCAACAGTGCTAACCACTGAGCCACCTTCAGCAATTTCCCTGAGGTTTCCACCAAAGGGATCAATAATGTTCTATTCTATTCTATTCTATTCTATTGTATTCTATTCTTTACAGCCCACCAGTGTATCTGATATGAAATTAAATGAAAAATACTTTATTTATCCCAGAAGGGAAATTCAATATTGTAAAAAGCTCACTTTTTTTTAATCAATATAACATACATATACAACAATAATAATCAGTCAGTCAGTCAGACTTATTCTTCACGGTGATGGCTGTTGGCAGGAATGAATTTCTGTATCTCTCCGTTCTACAGTGAAACTGAAGCAGCCTCCCACTACGTAAAATAAAGAAAAACATTTGAGGTTTAAGAGATTATGTCTGAGGTCTATTCAAGTTAATCAACTTGCTGCCACTGATCAGCACATGGCTTTATTTGTATTTTTGTTCTGCTCTTTAAAAATGAGAAGCAAATGTTCAAAAAATAGCTGCAGAGTAGCCTCACTGTGACACTGTATGCACAGGAGGTGTGTCAGAAAAGTTCCAGACTGGTGTCACAAAAGATAGAATTCAAACCCAAACTACCAGTTTTTCCCTTCAGACCATCAACCGGCACAAAGAGATCCTGTGGCGTTTGCTTCGTTCATTGAGCAAGAAGAGGCGAGAGTTGTGTCAAGACAAGTTGTGGCTGCTTCACCATGACAACGCGGCTGCTCACAGTGCCCCCACCAACATGCACTGACATGAGCTGGCACACACTAAGAATGCCATCACTCCACTATATCTGTACATGATAGCTGTCATACTATATGTGTGCTAAAAATCTTGCAAGTTCCACCTTTACTTGTGAATTCAGGTCTTTATCAGGAGCATAATGAAAGCAGGGTGAAACCAAACGTTAAACTGACAGTCTGACTGGATCACACCCTTGTTCATCACTCACTCCGACAACTTCATTGTGCACAGCTTCAAAATGCATACTTTTTCTTTTTGAACAAATATGTGCTTTTGGGGCGGGTCGTGTTTTACTCCTCCTAAAAGTCACACACGCGTCTTGTTCCTCTTTAGTTGTGATTTCCTGTGACAGTGTGACAGATGCCGGTGTGATTGAAAAACAGCAGTTCCCGTGCCTTCACCCACTGCGTCGTATCTGCTGCAGCATGGAGATGTTCCTGTGGACCTGGATCATCCTGCACTCGGCCGTGTGCTCGCTCTCACTGCCAGACATCAGTGATGAGAAGTTCATCGAAGAATGTGTGAGGGAACACAACAGGGCGCGGTCGTCTGTCAGTCCACCGGCAAGCAACATGCTCTACATGGTAGGCAGACCTTTGATTCCTCACCCTCTGTCTTACTAACATAAATCAGTGGCAGGAATGCAAAATGAGCTCATCACAGCACCACAGGGCTTGAACAAATCTAAACAAAGCTGAACAAATCATCATTTTCAAAACTAGCAGTTTTCCCTGAAGCTATTCTTTTTATCATGAAGTGGCATCGCTTTAGAACAACACCGTCGTAGCTTAAGGCTAGAAGGTTCTTGGTTCTATTCCTGAAGCATCCAGGAAATGAGTGCTGATGCTAACAAACAGCTGCTCTGTTCAGTGAGGTCGATGACTAAAGGGTCAGATCACCCAAANCTGAGAAGAAGAGAAGAATCCAAGGATCACCACTAAGAGCAGTTCTGGTTGCAACATTTTAAGACAGGCGCTCCAGCAGACATTGAATAAAGCTGGTCTCCTTGGATGAAAAACAAAGAGGACTTTACTTCAAGATGGACACATAAAAGCTCAGCTGGACAAAGGAGAAAGCTTCCTGTCATCAGTTCTGTGGTCAGATGAGATGAACGTGGAGTTGTCTGGACACAAGGATGTGGTTTTGGTTTGATTTTTGTAGGTAAAAGACTTCACAATAAATGTATTTATTATGAGATGAATGGATGATTAGAAAGAAACAATACAATCAAGTTCATGTTCACGTTTTGTCTCCTTTTTAGCAAATAATTTACATTCAAAATACAAGTGCAGGGATGTAGTGAGACAGTCTGTAACTGTAATATGTGTTGTTTCTGTGTGGATGTAATAAGAAGATAGGTAAGAAAATGACCACAATACAAAGGCACAGTTTATATCGTGTAAACAACAGGTTACAAATAAGATAGTAATCTTCATCTTCTGTAAATTTCCAAACGAATTCCACCAGAAAGTGGATGCATTTAAATCCAAACGTTGTCTGTTTGCTGTACTTTAGATGAAGTCACACCAGGAAACCAAGTCAGCATAAGTTCAAAAATGTCCAAATATCTCATGTGAAACCCTAAATAATCCCTATAAAATGTGACAATGCCCAGCTTCCTGGCTTTAAGATGTCAGGAACTCTGGTGTTTGGTAGGATGCTGCACCAACATATCCCCTCACATGAACCTCTGGGAGTTGACTGAAAACTTTCCATTCAGGCTGATTCTGAATCTACACTGCACAATTGATTACGATGAGCCACCTGCTGTTTGCTTCCACTGCTTCTTTGGAATCAGGAAACTCATCTTAGAAAGCCATAAACAATGACATAAACTGTTACCACCCGAAGAAGTCCAGTGTGCTCTAGCAGCGCTAATGCGATGTAAATTCTGCAAATCCAATTTTGCTCAGGCACAGAGAACAATAAGTGAGTTCTGAGAGCACTCTGAGCAGCTGGAGGTATTAACTGAGTTACTGGTAGTAATCAATAACCACAAAATGCTGCAGACATGATGATCATTTTATGTTCGTAGACCACAATAAAGGCAGTCAGAGCCTCTTAGAGCATCACTGCTGGAAAACATGTTCAGAGCTCAACCTCTGTGTGATGTGCAGACGAGTGTGATGGTGAAAGTTACAGCAGCTAGGGGGCGTAAAAGTAACACTAGACTGGATGAGGAAGGTGCTGTAGTGTCTTCAGAGTGAGACTGGAGACATGTTGTGCTGCACAGCTGAACTGAATAAAGCTGTTTTTTTCAACTGCTTGCATGAAGGCAAGAAAATAAAAGACTGTCTTTGTATTCATGATGCTGCTTTGACTAAAATAACAAGCTGTAAAGGTGTAGAGTGGAACCCAAAAATGTGACACCACATGAAAATAATCAGGAAAAA
>NW_007577857.1:548058-575965 GCF_000690725.1 Stegastes partitus | reverse complement strand
CTGGTTTATATTTTCTGTCTGTGCCTATCTAGACATGGGATGAGGACCTGGCCATCACTGCCAGAGCGTGGGCAAAGAACTGTGTGTTTGAACACAACGTCGACCTCAAGGAGCCCCGACGTATGCACCCAACCTTCCCCTCTGTAGGAGAAAACATTTGGACCGGCTCCCCACCATCATCGTTTGATGTAACAGGTGCCATACAAGGCTGGGTGAACGAAAAAATGCACTACAGCTACGGAAGAAACACCTGCACCAAAGTCTGTGGCCATTACACACAGGTATGTGCACTTCTGACTATGACTGAGAACGTGGTCGTTGTGGGTCACACAGTCTTTCAGAGATGAGGCTCAGTTATGAGGGTGATGTTGGAACATGTCAGTGACTTACACTTGGTCCTTTCTGTTGTTTCCAGGTCGTGTGGGCAACTAGCTACAAGGTTGGCTGTGCTGTGCAGTTGTGCCGCAACGGTGTCTCTGGCTTCACCGACCGTGAGGGGGCTGTTTTTGTGTGTAACTACGCCACAGCGTGAGTCGAATGCCTCTACACATCACAGCAACTTTTAATCTGTTCTCACACTGAAGGTCTGTGTTTGTGGCTGCTATGAGGTCACTGAGTTTGATCTAAAAGTTATGCAAGGTTGTCAGGTTTCCTGTGGAGAGAAAAAAAACAAAAAAACAAGAAGTGGCCAACTGCTGAGTGAGTTCAACAAAACCATCTGGATTCAGGTTTTGTTGAGCCAGATAACACGAAGAAAGCCTGGCTTTGTCAAACCTGCTCCACACCCAAAAGTGTATACTATGAGTCAAACCGTCCTGGACCCAAAGGAGTGCCATGAGTTAGACAATGTGGTGAATTGATTCTGCATGTGAAGAAACATCTCTACACGACACAGCTGCTGAAAGAACACCGGCAACAACAAAAAGAAGAACAAACATAGAAGCAAAGAATTCCCACAGCCTCATAGATGTGTAGAATATCAAACCTCTGAACTGAAGAACAGCACTGAACAGGCTTTACTTAAGCAAAAAACAAAGATGAAGTAAACACACAGTTATCAGAAAAAAGGGCAGAAATCTGTTTCCTCATCAAGTCCTGATTAAGGCTGATAAACATGAGCACATTTTTAATAGTCCACTGGGGACATATTAGTGTAATAAAGACTCTTAGTCCAAGGAGAGCCTTCACTGGAGACATTTTTCTCTCTGTGTTTTTCCTCTATTGATTTTTCCACTTAAACATCAAACTGCAGCCAAACAAGCTTTAGAATCGTGCTTTGGGCTTCTTTTACGGATCTTGAAGACATTTTACCTTCATCACAAGACTTCTTGAGTGGTGGAGAATCTCAGGTTCATCTGTCATGACCGAGCCAAGACTCTCATGACTCCAGGTATGATTGCTGCAGGCAGCTTCACCGCCATCGAGTCATGTGGGTCTTTAATGGGCTGCGAGTCACGGGATTTGGTAGAATCACTACCTGGCACTGCCCACCAGTCAGTTAGAATGGAGGAAGCCTGTTGGATGAAGTGAAACTAACTCAGAAATCAAAAACGGGAATCCAGTTACCTTCTAAAGAAGCACTGAGGTTTACTGTGACGTGGTTGACTGAGAATCTACACAGAAATAGAGAAACGTCTTTCTAACATACAACTGTTCTGTTTTTGTATCATAAAACGACATGAAATGACCAAACACAACAAAAAAATAAATGATCCCAAAGTCAACTAAAAGAGCAGAAAGCACAGAGAGACGAGGTTTGTGTGTTTGTTCACAACAAGAAAAGTAGAATAATGCCAGCTTCATCCTTTAAGCTTCACCTTTTAGATCTCAGCACATCAAAGCAGATACATTACATAAACCCAGCAGTGAGAAGGTGGAAGGTTTAACACAAAGACGAATGATGATGGAGAAGTGATCTAACTTGGACGACGCCTCCGTTTGCAGTGGGAACATGAATGGAAGACGGCCGTATGAATCTCAAGGGGCAGCCTGCTCTGGATGTGACGGGACGTGTGTGGACAATCTCTGCCGTGAGTATCTCTGTTCGCCGATGCTTAGCCAAAACATTTGATTTATTTTTACCTCTGGGGAATTCAAGATGAGCTGATTACGACTACACCAAGGAAGGTGCAGCTAAAAAGCAGGAGTTCAGACTCTGTTAGAAACACTGACTATGAAGTGAATATTCCTGAACAGTTTAGGTCTAATTTTATCTCTAATTCACAAGTCCATTTGTATTTATCTCAGCAAATTTCTGACTTGTGGAGGTTAATTTCTATTCAAATTCAGGACACTAAGTTATGGAACAACCTTTCTTTCATTCTAAGACTTGTGCATCAATATAGTATTCAAAAAACATTTAAAAGATCATTTAATTACTTTTTTATGACCAGGTTTCATCATTTGTTCACATTTTATTTTTTGTTTCCTCTTTGGGCTGCAAGGTGGATCAATGGTTAGCACCGTTGCCTCAGAGCTAGAAGGTCGCCGGTTCGCATCCTGGTGAGGACACCCGGGATCTTTCTGCGTGGATTTTGTATGTTCTCCCCGTGCAGCGTGGGTTCTCTCCAGGTTCTCCAGCTTCCTCCCACAGTCCACCCACCCAGCCCACACTGCACAGGGAGAACATACACAGAAAGATCCTGGGTGTCCTCATCAGGATGCAAACCGGTGACCTTCTTGCTGCGAGACAACGATGCTAACCACCGAGTTTTTCTTCTGTATGTAGATTTTGTTCTGTTTATAATTTGAAGAGTTTGTTCGCAAAAACAGATAACTTCATCCTCACAAACCCTCAGAAAACCCTCTTCTCCATCGTCTACCTGAGACAATATCAATCAAACTTAAGTTATCTCTGTTGTTGTCATTTCTACGGAGTCAGATCCACTCAGCTTCAGTTTGATTTTATCTCAAGCAAACAACAAAAAAATAAGTTTTCTGAAAATCTACAAAAATTGAGTTTTCTGTTTTTACAAATGAAGTCTTCATTTGTTGACATTTTATCAGTATTTAGATGGAGGCTTTATATAAGTCCACCCAGGCTCTCTGCCTCTTCCTGCCCAACATCTTTATCTGTTGGTTGTGTTCTCTGTGTATGTTTCTAAAAGATGCAAAACAAACAATAAACAATCATAAACTTTAACAATCCTGTTTACAAAATGCCAAAAAGACACAATATGTCTGCTCAAGAAGAGGAAAAGACAAGAAAAGCAAAACATCTTATACTTCTGCATTTTTAATGTGTCTGATGTGTTTACAGGCAGCAAAGAACGAGATTCAGACAAAAGTAAGTAAGACGGAGACGAACTACAGTTTAAAGATGGACCCGATTTAAAATCTAAACACACACTTTACTTGTGTGGTAGTTCTGAACAATGTTTTTCACATCATAGTAAATCATGTTACTACTATAGAAACCTCTTCTCTTGTCTCCAGGCTACGACCGGAGTCCAGCCGGGGATCCTGCTCTCACCAACACCGACTCTAATTACGGCACGATCCTGATCGCCAGGCCCATCGTCCTCATCGTCACCTTCGTCACAGCGTTTGCAGTCCGTTACTTCTACCCCGATGTGTTCTGCTATGAATAGAGCTGCTGGCTGGGTCCACCAGAGCATGGACTCATTGTCAACATTATAGACAATGATGGCTTAGACCAGGGGTGCCCAGTCCTGGTCTTCGAGAGCCCCTATCCAGCATGTTTTAGATGTTTCCTTCTTCCAACACACCTGATTCAAATGATCAGGATCATTATCAGGCTTCTGCAGAGCTTGATGATGAGCTGATCATTTGAATCAGGTGTGTTGGAAGAAGGAAACATCTAAAACATGCAGGATAGGGGCTCTCCAGGACCAGGATTGGGCACCCCTGGCTTGGGCAGTATAGAGTACACAACTCTGAGGGTCTACATGCACACAAAAGGACAATAGCTTCTAATAACTTGTTTAACTGTAAACTAAATTTTATAATTCATCCTACATCTACCCATCCGGTGGAGGCAGATGGCCGTCCCTCCCTGAGCCTGGTTCTGTTGGAGGTTTTCGGTTCCTTTCCACTGTTGCGGACTGCTTGCAGACTGCTGAAGCTTATAGGGAATCCAGATGTTTTGGATTGTGAAGCGCTATGAGGTGACTTGTTGTTGTAAATATGCGCTGTACAAATAAAACTGAATTGAAAAAAACCCCTGCAAAATACACTTTTTTCTTTTAAAGCCACACTGGATCTGATTTGCTGCCCTGCTTTCATCCATCACCAACCAGCATACTTGTTCTACGATTGCCCCTCAGGTTTGGGAACATTTTATGTCAACGTGGCAGCTTTAGCGTCCACACAGAAAACAAGCTGCGACTAAACCACAGGTGAGAATTCCCAACGAGGAAATGCTGACTTTCAGATTATTTATAAGGAATCTAAATCAACTTTATGGAACATTTCGCCACATTTCAAGTCGGTTTCTGCAGACGTGTGGCTCCTGTGCCTCCATGAGTCCTGTTAGCTTTGCACAGCGTCCAGAGTGGTGAGATCGAGGTGCAGCTCTGTACGCAGAGAACCGACGAGGCTGCTCCAAGGTGCTGCTGCTGCTGTCGGCCGTTTATGAAGGAGGAAGTGAGATAGAGCTACAGCATTTCTCGGAAATACATCAGATAAAAATATACCTTTTATTTTTAAACAGTATTTTTATAGAAACAAACAGGTCGTGTCACTTTCAGTCCCTGTTTACAGACTCAGCATCCAGCTGATCAGTGAACAGGCTCCTACAGCACACTACTGGAGAGTTGATTAGATTTGGGTTAATGAGGTGTTTTGAGTCCAAAGTAAGAGTTTTCAGGTCATGAATGTGTATCTCGTTTAACCTTCTAGATCGCCATGGTAACAGATACAGAGCAGGTGCTGTTGAAAATTTCAGATTATCAGATTTTAAAAAACAAGAACGTCCCCCTTTAACCATTTTTTGCTGACGATTCTCAGCAGATGGAGTAATGCCACTGAACGAGGCCACGCTGCTGCAGTAGTGCAAACTTATGTTGCCATGGGAACCTACATGCATCTAGCTGGTGATGCAGAAAATGCATAAACATTAGATTTTTGCTTGGTCCCAATTGGTTACCTGTGGTACAATTACATACTAACTTCCACCATTTTCCAAGTTCTCCAAATCAACAGATAACATATTAATTTGTGGGTGTTTACAGTTTGTTGTTTTGTCCACAAGGAGTCAAAAAATGCTGATGCTGCTTTAATGGGATAGAAAACGTGCAGCTCTAGTTTGTAGACACCAACCAGGTTTGAAAGCTGCCTGACCCCCATGAACGAGGATGAAAGTAAGATCCAGGCTGTTAGAAAACCTTCTTTAATTCTGTATTTATAGATCAGGGTGAGTAATAACATCAGTTTCAACAAATAACAAAAACGTATTGAAACATATAAATACTGTCCATTCAAAATCTGGACAATAGTTGACAGCAGACGGCCGGCAGGAGGGAAAAGCACGACTTCATGTTCGTCAACACTCTAGGTCTCAACAGAGAATATGAACCAGGAGAATATGAAAAGGACATTCTTCCTGACAGAACAAGCAGCTGAATAGAAACGTCTGTGATGGAATCCTGATCCACGTACACACCGTACGCCTGCCGTCCTGTCTTCCTGTGCACTTCCACAGTCTGTCCTCTGTCCAGCAAACACACATCACGTCGTCCATGTGACAGCAGCGCTGTATGTGTGTGTCTAGCCTTTGCTTTTGTTCTTTTTCTTTTTGTTGGTTGTGCTGCTGGTGGGAGGTGCTGGGTTCACTGGTGGAGCCCCCAGCTTCTTCGTTTTGGCCTTTTTCACCTTCTCCTTGAGGGCTTCGATGTCCAGTTTAGCTTCTGTCGGCGCTGAGACAGAAACAAAGTCAACAGGAAGGAGACAGAAGTTAGTAACAGCTAGAGACGTGTCCACTTTGCTCCCAGATTAAAGCTTGTTTGTGTGTTTCTACCTTTCACTGTCTTCCTGATCAAAGGCTTCTCTTTAGGAGGAATGAAAGCTTTGTTCCGCTCCTCTTGCTTCTTGGTCAGTGCTTCTGCTTGCTTGACCTGAGAAAGAGGAACAATGACTGTCACATATTTACCATTTGTGATATTGACCAAACACTTTAAAGCTTCGTTTCTTTAACAAAGCTACTACAGGAAGTCCTGACTTAACAAAGCTACCTGCTATTAGATAAAGCTAAACCAGCTGCTTTAACTAAAGAACTGAAGGAACGATGAAGAAGAAACATGGGGTGTCCCAGCCTGAAGACAGCAGACCTTCATGGCCATGATATCATTTATAAACAGGCAGCTGGAGGAGATACATTCACTCCAAATGCTTACCTTGATTTCCTCCATCTTCTTTCTCCTTTTCACACTTTCTCGGAGGAAGAATTCTCCCGTGGCCAGCTCCTTGTCAACCTGCAGATGAAGCACAGAGTGTTGGAATCACTTAGTTTAACCTGTCTCTACATGCACACTGGTCTCCATATGCATGTTTAACAATTAAAAAATTGTTGGATTTTCAACTTTCTGATGGTTTTTAAGCCGATCATGTGTAACAGGAGGTCCTAGCTGAAAAACAGAACCAGATCAAGGCTTTAAAACTGTGATACTTCATCAGAACCGCTGTTTTTTTTTTTTTTTATCTTCCTCATTCAAAAAAACTCCAAATAAAAACCATGTACACCCCAGATTTTAAGAATTCTCCTCTTCCACAAAACCAGAACACCAAGTTTGACTTTGACCAACAGTCACGTCACATAAACTCAGGAACTGGTCAGATGAAGTGCAGGCTGTGAGAGGAGGATGAACGCTAATTAAAACTAATTAAGTATCTATGTGATGTACAGCCACTGTTTATTTCAGTAACACTTGTGGACAGTTGGAAAAATGCTGCTAATGCTGATTCCAGGTTTGTTCAATTTATAAAGAATAAATGAAATCAAAGAAATGTTTGTTTTGGTTCTTCTTTTATCATTAATGCCATTAAAACGGCGTCAAACTGCATAAAATACTTTTCTGACTTCAGCCATGGTTGTGCGGTTTCTCCAGAGGCAGGATTGCAGGACAAACACTCAGGAATTCAGAAGGTACAGACAGGTGTGGAGGAATCAGCATTGAAACAAACCTTGCTCTCTGGTGGCTGAGGAGGGAACGGCGTGTACTCCTTCTTCACGCTCTTCTTCTTGGGCGCCTTACGCTTGGACAGGTTCTTGTGGCGGAAGTTGGGCAGGAAGCGTTCCCAGCTCTGCATCCGCAGGTCGGGGTCTTTGGACAGCTCCCGTTTGATCATCAGTGTCTGGCGGTGAGGGGAGGAGGAGGAAGGTGGTGGAAGGACAGCAGTAAACATGTGTTAAACTGGTGATGTTGGACATTCATGACATATGCTCTCTCTGCAGTGAAATGTAGTTTTAATACCACTGCTTATAAATGATTTAGTTGTAATGTGGGATCATTATTGTTTGCTGAAGTTTGACTGCAGGTTTGGGTGATACAGCAACAGAGGCTTAAATCAGGGAGGAGCAGGCTGCATCCTCAGATGTATTCATTAGGGCTGGACCCGAATAGCCAAATAACCGACTATTTGTTCGCTGTGCTGGAATCGGGATATCAAACTTGACCTCTGAATATCTCCGCCGCCACGGAAACGGAGTCGTCACCGCTAACCTAAACACAGAAACTGGTCTTTGTAGCCAAGTGCGGCCTGTGCGTCACGTCATGCTCACTCCAGCAGAGTCGGAGCGTGCACCCCCCCGTCGACAAAAATAGTCAGCCGCCACCACCGTGCGGCACCCCTAAATATTCGGGATATTCGTCATTAATTGGGACCGAATGTCCAGAGATCAGAAATTGCTATTCGGACCAGCCCTAGTATTCACACCCTCCCATTAAAGAAGAAAAAACAGCTTCAGTCACTGAAATACGTTGAAACTGACAAAAATAATATTAAATAAAAATGTAATGAAAAGCATGACATTGCTTTTGAATTGTGGTTCAACAGAAATATATAAAAAGTAAAAATAAAAATCCAATCACTGCATTCAAGTGTTTTCTGTAACTCTCCATCAGACTTGTGCACCTGATAACAGGTGTTCTGGCCCACTGCTCATCAGCAAAGTGCTCTGATTTGTCCAGGACAGTTCTGTTTTTGTTTTTTTAAATTATTTTTTTCAACCACAATTCAAAAGCAACGTCTTATTCCACTAAAGTGTAATTTAGTAAATTTTTATTTATTATTACTTTTTCCCGTTTCTAGTTATTTGAGTGACTATTGTGAGTTTTTCCTTTTCTTTAATGGAAGAGTGTGAATACATTTGAGGACGACTGTAGCTGGTGAGCTCACTGTTTCTAGCTCATAGCTGCACATTGCTTTCCTCGTGTAGGAGGGACATCATTTAGGGACATTTATGAGACTTAACACAGTTTCACACATTTCTGCTTTAAAGTGTAAAACAGCAACATCCAGATATATTTTTTTATAACATTTCCACCACATTTCTTGAGGTGTGGTGAAACTTCAATGCGTTGTGCGCCTGCAACAGCTTCCTGTACTGCACCAGTTCTCTGTTCCAATAAGGTGCAGACGATGCTGATGTTCACACAAACACATGATAGTGTGTTCCTCTGATAGCTAATGGTAGGCCCTGGTTGTCGAGGAAACCACAAGAGGGACAGGAAATGATGTCAGTGTTTTTCAGGGTACATTTTAAGTTACAAAAACACGTTTTTCAGACCTTAATGTTGACGGTTACATGGATGCAGCGGGTTGTTGTTACGTCTCTGCTACATCATGATGACAGAGTACAGGTGAGAAAACTAAAGGTAGTGCTTTATGCAGGCAGGAAGTCTGGTTTTGAGGAAAATGATCTGATGTGTTGCAGTTTGGTTAAACCTCAGGTGAGTTACGTAACGAGCCTGCAGCTGGTATATCAGCATCTGTGGCTCTTACACATATCAGCCTGGTCAGATGTGATAGCAGCTACATAATATTGCTTCATTTAACCACCAAACCGCGTCACTAGGACACACTGACAGCTTTACTTTCAGCAGAGTTAGTTACTGCAGATCATCTGCTCTTCTTTAATGCCCTCAGCTCTGAGTTGAGCCAGCCTTGGCGTACAAACCCAGAGAGGTTGATTTCAGTCAGGAGATCAAGAACAAGGATGGAAAAACATCTTCATCGGGCATGAATGTCACAGTCTGTTCACTAATGTTGTTGAACTGTGGCCCAGGAGAAAGCCTCCTCACCCAGCCAGGAGTCTGTCAGCAGTCTGAGCTTACCTTGATGTTGTAGATGGGGTGGATGTTCTTCATCGTGTCCATCACCACTTTACGTACCTGGTCAGCAGAGGAAGACACGTTAAAAACATCCGCTGTTCTCTGTGTTCTGATTTGAGTTTACAGGTTCAGTCTCATAATAACAATAAAATAATAAAAACTATAGCAACAACCCCCAGTATATAAAAACACATAATGAAATAACATGTGCAGCATTTAAACAGGAAGTCAGAATAAGCCAAATAGTGGAAGAAATAAAAAAAAACTACAGTCACTAATGTCACTGTTGCTCTTATTCAAAAACCTAAATAGTGTCAAACATCCTGCCACTCCTATGACAGTGGTGCTGTCACATCTCTCTGTCTCGTCAGCCAGCGTCATGTTTTCCAGAACTCCAGAAATCATTTCCAATCACAAAAATTGTCGTTAATCTTTAATCTGAGCTGATTTTGGTCACGTTTCGTGCTTTTGGACAATAAAAAGTGTAAACAGATGATTAATCATGTGAGTTAAATTCTCTCCAAGTCAGAATTTATTCAGGCAAGATGCTTCCATCTTCCATCGTCCACTTCTCTGAAAAAGTCCAAAAACACCTCAAATGGGCATAAAAATTTCTTTGCAATAGTAAGGATTTTTTCCCATTTACTTCTTCTATATATGCTTAGAAATACACTATAGAAATACAACTACTGTCTCTGGGATTTAGTGTGAACAGTCCGTCCTGGTGCCTCTCGCTCTGTGTGTTTTGTGTTTGTTGTAACAGAACTTCTGTTGGCAGCTGCTGACTCGATGTGGGAGTTTCTGTGAGAGTCTTAGTGAAGACATCCGTTAGCAGCTGCGCAACTTTGTGAAGAAGTTACTCGTTTCCTGTGTTTTCGTATTGTGTGTTTTGAGGCACTAGTTTGTTTTAGTTTCTTTTGTTATGTGTGGATGTTGCTATTAGGTTTAATCATGGCTAAAGGGTTTAGCTTTGTTGGCTAGCTTCGACACTCTGTTAGCCTTTGTTTGGTTCTTTGACTTGTAGCAACATCCACCATCTTCCTTTGTGTTGTCACTGTTCTGTTGTGTTCATTTATGTTACTGAGCAATAAATTGCTTTGCTTTACATCCAGCTGATCTTGGAGACTGGATCCTAACAGTTATCATCTGTGTGTTTTTTTTTTTTATTAGCAGCGTAGATTCAGAAATTATATTGAGGTTGTTGTAGCTCAAATCAGAGCCAGCTGTCGGAGTCTGGTAGCTTAAGAGGCAGGAGGCTGAAAGTTAAGTGTAACAATACCACTGTTGTAAAATAACATAATGAAATAAAACGAGCCTTTTAAAAATGTGATGTTGAAATTAAAGCTCATTTGAAAGAAATTAACTCCTTAAAGTAAAAAAAAACAAAACAAAACAAAAACATTAATAAATACATTTTAGATTTCTAAGTAACAACTTGCTAAATATTTTTATTTATAAATCATACACACTCAATTCATGTACTTATTTCTTTATATTATTTATTTAGTTAATAAAGATCCAATGGCTCTAAACGTATTTTCTTTCCTTTGCTGGGTCCTGCTGCTTCCTGCTGCTCGAACCGCCCAGATTTCCCAGCAGAGCTCATTAGAGTTTCAGCTCACCTCTGCTCAACTTTGGCAGAGCCTAATTAAACCTGAGGGGAGGCTGTGCAGCACCTCAACACAACTTCACCCACACAACAGCAGACTCAGAGTTTTAGGTGGAAGGTGTTCTTTAGTTCTGGGATGTTGTAACGATAAACACACATGATGCACCAGTGCTGTCAGCATAGACACATTTTCATGGGCACTATTCATCTTCTAAAGATACAGTTCATTTCTAGCGATGCTTCATGATGTTTGCCCCCAGACCACCTGCTGTATTTACCACTGGACCGCTGTGGGCAGAGTGAGCCCCTGTGATGCTCTTACCTCCTTCAGGCCGTTGTAGGGCCCCAGGGCTGACACCGTGTTTCCCTGCACCATCACATAGCAGTTAGTCAGCAACTCTAAGGCCTGAAGAAAAGAAACAGAAGGCAAGAAGAAAGCATTTAACTCAGGACTTGAAGGAAATGATCTGGTAATAGTGCTGCAAAGACACACATGCTGACGATGAGGCTGAATACAAGCTATGCTGCCATCTAGGGACATTCAGGAAGCACAGCACCCGGAGGCTTCGTTCACAGTAACATGAGACACTTTTCTGGTCCAGGAACAGAAACCCCACATATCAACTTGTTTTTAAAATATAACTTAAACCTCCATCAAAATGCATCAGTCATATTTCAAACAATACTGAACACAACTATGAGAAATGCATAAAGCTGTCAGCGTCCAACCTGTCTGCTTTATGAGGTTATTTGCTGGTACTTCTAATTATTAAGGCAAATGACCACCATTCACGGTACCCTTTTCAACAATAAGCAACCACCATATCACCATATGCCAGAGTCCTCGCCAAGATTCCTTTACCGGGGGGGGGGAATAGCAGCGTTAGCAGCAAAGTCGATGACAGTGAAACTCCGTCGGTGCTTATTGTGAAATATTTTCCCGTTACGTACCCTCAAAAACAACGTATCGGCCCAATCTGCAGTGTAATTTTTTCAGGCAGTTATGTCTGTTATGATGCTGGCGACAACCCTGTATCCTGTTATTATTATTATTATTATTTGCATAATTTATTTCCTGACTAAATGTCTTGTTCACATACGGGGATTCCCTCTGATAGACAATCAAAAATGAAAGTCGCCATATACCAGAGCCGCTACACCAGTCTGCAGGGTAGACGGGGTGAAAGCAGCAGACCGGTATAGCGGGCTATAGTGTTAAAGGGGTTTATAGACACTAGATTCAATTCAAGAGTGAATCTTAAGAAGGCTATAGTCTCCTTTCTTCAATGCAGCTCTGTGTGGTGCATGTTGTCATACTGCCAAATGTAAACACATCACATCTCCTTTCAGTAAATATTCCAGGTATGAATTTGGTGTTTTTGTACAATTCGGTGTTCTTTCACTTTCAATTTAGTCATCCTTTGATTTCAAATGTGCTGAACCACCAGCACATCTTATCACTTGTTCAAAGCACACACATTGCATCTTCATTGTTACTTCATAGTTCTTCTTTATTTCCACCACAGGCTGTTGGTAGATGTGATGTATTGAAGCTACGCTGTAACAGCGTGTTGCATCAGTGCCTGCTGATTCCAACAAGGACTGCATATTTTGTTTGTATCTGAACTTCTTTGGTTTATGTTTAGAACCTAAATATAGTTTTGCCAGAATCCTGGTAATATTTCTCCACCCTTGAGAAGACTTGTTAAATAACTTCAGCACTCAGGATGAACATAAGCTCCTGCAGGATGTACCTGATGTCTTGTTAATGTCCAGGGATCAGTAGACAGACTAATTTATTTTAACAGTGGGTCACTATCATAGACTCCAGGCCCCCACGACCCTAGTGAGGATTAAACGATGGATGGATGGATGGATGGATGGATGGATGGATGGATGGATGGATGGATGGATGGATGGATGGATGGATGGATGGATGGATGGATGGTCACTATCATGGTTATCCAGCATTAAAACCTTTTGGCATGTCGATCAATTCCAAGCTGTGTCCAAACCATAACAAGCCAAGTGTAATATTTTGGGAAGCATGTTTATTAGTAACCCCCAAAGAAAGGCTGAGATCTGCACATTTTTTGCTTTGCTATGACAGTATAAAGAATATCATCATCACTGTAGAGCGTAATAAGCTTCACTCAGTCTGCTATCGACTCCATACACACTTCCCAGAAAGCTCAATCACAAAGATGTACGACCTGCATCACTGGCAACAAAGACTAAGAGGTACCTCTGAGCGATCTGCTGTTTTCTGGACAGTTATCAAATGTGTTGGACCAAAGCTGAACCGTGGTGTCGGACTCACTTTTAGGGTGGAGCCTTTGGGGCCAATCAAGCGCTGCCTTCTCTTCACAAAGCGCTCTCTGTTCCTCACCAGAGTCCCGATTTTGATGATGTCACAGGCCATGTCGTCCTGTAATATCCGCACAGCCTGGAAGCAACACCAAGAACAGGGGAGGAGTGTAAAAGCTGCATAAACAAACAGTTCCTCAAAACACTAAGGAACAAATCTACATGTGCAAAGAGCAGCTTCATCTCTCAGACAGGCAGATATCAACAGAGCAGCGATCACTACCTGTTCAAATGGGACGCTCCTCGCCAGCAGCTTAATGAGATCTCTGGCTCTCACGATGGCATACGGGTCAAACGTTTTCTTGGTGGTACAGACTGTTATGCTGCCCTCGATCAGATCCAGAGAGGCTTTAATGGACTGAGAGAAACATAACCAGCGTTACACAGGATTCAATACGGCACAGTACAGCCACAGATCCAGAGAGTTTTAAATAATCCCAAAGAAGTACAAGATGATGTTTTACTGCCATCAATAAGTAAAAATGTTGTGCTGTCAACATGTGTCTTCCAATATTTTAAGTTGTGGGAGAAAAAAAAAATCTGAGAGTTCTGAATTAAATGCAGCTATAGTCCAGCTGACTTAGGAGGCATAGTGTGAGCAGGACATTCACACAGCAGTAGTCTAAGTGCTTCATGCAAACACAGTTTTTGCTCTTGTGAGAGTAAAACAGCAAAAAAATAGACTTCAAGTCTGTGCTGACAGAGGGATTAGTTCATATGGAAATGTGTCCATTCCATCTGACAAACGAAAGTCAGACAGTAAAAAGTGTGGTCCCACTGTTTCACACTAGGCAATGACAAAACAGCAACAGAATGCCATCTCAAACCATAGTACCACCTGTACAAATCACAAGAATAAAGACTAAAACTCAAAATGCAAGAATGACAATAAAATTTGAGACATGACACCTGGAATAAAATTAACAAAAAAATCTTTAGAATATAGATTCAGGTCAAAAGACAAGGACTAAAATGAACATGCTGGGTTCTGTGTTCATAAAACTAACATGTTCAAGAGACCTCCAGGGCTCTGCTCAATTATGATGCAGATCATTTAAATTGATATTTAGTGATTGGTTAAAAAAAAAAATCCATAAGACAGAACATTGATGCAAATGTAGTCGGCACAGTTAAGTTTTCTTTTTTCTTTTTGTGGTTTTTCTTCATGTTTGTATAAATGTTACAATATAAAATCACATTCATCCATCCATCATCTATACACCACTTAATCCTCACTAGGGTCATGGGGGGCTGGAGTCTATTCCAGCTGACTCAGGGTGAAGGCAGGTTCACCTGGACAGGTAACCAGTCTATCACAGGGCTACACTCAGGCTTTGTCCACACGTAGCAGGTATCTCACAAAAAGATATTTTTCTACGATGTGTCCTGTCATCCACATGAAAAGGCAGATTTACAGCAACAAAAACGATTCTTTCAAAAACTTTTGACCAAAGGGAAGATTTGTGAATCCTCCATTTATGTATGTGGACATCAACAACCGGGATTTTAGGTCTCCTAACGTCACTGCCTGCGACAAAATATGTTCTTTACATCACATATGTGACCTGTGTTTACATTTGGAAACAGCGTGGACGCCCTCAGAACTGTGTTGGCGTTGTCTCTGGTCCAGGTCCAGATACCGCTCCACGTACAAGAACACAGGCGAAAGACGGCGTTAAGGACGGTTATTTTACGACGTAAAGAGGTGGAAGCTTCCTCCGATTGGATAGGATTTGGGGAACAACTGCCACCTAAAGGTTTGACATGCTAATGAATGTGCTTGACATCACACTTGCGGTTCGGTGTGGATGAATTTTTTTTTCTAGAAATGAGGTGGTGTGTAGGGGGGAGGATATTCGGTTTTATAAAAACATTGCTGAGCAAGGCCTAAGAGACAGACAACCAAGCACACTCATATTCACACCTATGGACAATTTAGAATCACCAATTAACCTCAACATGTTTCTGGACTGTGTGGGAGGAAGCTGGAGAACCCAGAGAGAACCCACGCTGCACGGTGAGAACATGGAGACTCCACGCAGAAAGATCCTGGGTGTCCTCACCGGGACGCAAACCAGCAACCTTCTTGCTGTGAGGCAACAGTGCTACCCACCGCTACACCTTGCAGCCCACAATATAAAATGTAGAATAAATGTATAAATGTATGATTTAAACCTGCCTACATATGTAACCAATACATTTCTACTGCATGTAAACATGTTTTGTCAAACACAACTGATTTTGTTTCAGAAAGTTTTACATCTGGTGTCATTGTTTTTCTGTTCCAGGCTTGTCCAGACTCTTACCGACTCTCCTAACGCTTTCTCCACGAGCGGCCAGCACTCTTTCAGGTAGGCCTCCCTGTATTTGGGGAACAGGGTGGCGAAGCTGCTCTCCTCCAGCAGGCCGCGGGGGTTGTCATCTCTGGAGAACGATGGCTCCTTCCATCCATCAGGAACAGTCAGGAGCTCAGATTCATCCACTGCAAGGACACAGGCATCCCAACCATGTGAAGACTGACATCTCAGCTGTAGTTTTTATCTCTTGACAGCACCCAGTCATTCACTGTGTTCATATGGAGGAAACACTCAGAACACATCCCCTTAATTTAATGTACAATTGAGCACAAAATTGTTCATTCCCATAATAAAGATTTATATAGAATTTATGTTTGACCAAGAGGCTTTTGTGACAAAAAATGGTACAAATTGGTGATAAGAGCTGTTCATGAAACTGCCAACTATTGGTTTTATGTAAACTTGCTATGTCCAAAAGCATTCATGACCCTTCTGTGTAATCACTGGTGTCACCTTTACGCGTCTTTTGTCACTTGTCATTTCCAGGCAGAAGACAACGGTCAATAAAAATTCACAATAAAGAAAATTTGGCAAAGGTCTTTGTCTCTGTCCGCTGCATTAAATATATTTATCTCAGATGAAGAATGCTATCTTAAGACGACTTCTAGATACAACCCACTGTAGCTTTCCAGCCAACAGGTACCAAGTAGAGATTCCAACATCTAATGATCTACATTAATGTCTTCACAGACAATCAGGTAACATTCAGAAACTTGTATCTGCAATGTGTGAATACAGCAAGACAAGAAGACAGCCAGGCTACCTTGAGTATTTTACAGTTTCTTGATATGTTACCAGTCAAACAATAACTTCAAATGTTTTTCTAGTGTGAATTCCAAACGTAAACAGCGAGGGCAAAGTATACTTAACAAAATACTCGTCTGTTTACAACACGACAGCTCACATGCTAGCTTAAGGCTAATTCCAGCATGTCTCGCAGCTGGGACGTCAACAGGTCAGATAACTGAAAAATTCTGCCTCGCTTCACAGTGAACATGTAGCCGGTTGTCCGTCGACAGCTTCTGAAACTGTGAGGATTTATAACTCACCTTGGTTTTTGGTCTTTTTCGATTTTTTCCCTGTTTCTGCATCACTCACGCCGTCTGCAGCCGCGGTGGACGCCATTTTTGAGCAGAAGCGGAAATGACGTAGTTCTTCTTCGTGTAACTTTGAGGGTCGTTGCTCAACCACTGCAGCTCGTTACTGCCCCCACGACTCAAACGCGTTTATTCCTCCAACGTTTTTCATACACGAGAAGAGTAACAGGTACATGAAACCAATATTTGGTGGATCTGCATTTTTATTGGGACAGCAGTTGTACACGTGCACTTCTAGGAGCCTCTTAGTGAGGATGATGAGGATGAAGTACACAGCTGGTGGATTTGGTTTTACTCCACATCAGCAGTATTTTCTGTCCTGCAGTTTAACGTAGTTCTTTTTGGCTGTATGTGAGGCAAATTGTGTAATAAACACAATTAGGCTAATCATCAGGTAAATATAACAATGGAATCATCTGTGAAGACCTTTGCAGTCACCAGATCTCCAACAGATATCTGAAGGAGGAGAAGTGGCCACACAGGAGCAACTGGACTTCAGCAAAAGCAACAGATGTGTCTCTATTTATTTATTTAAAAACTTTTATTTAATATTTTCTATTTGTGTTTTGTGTAGCTATAGCTGCAGTGTTTTTTTTTTTTTAATTATCTAAAAGCACACACTCATAATTAGCACAGTCTCTTAACATTATGGTTTGCAAAATTTGTGTAATCAGAAAACATATTATCCTGCGTATTCACAAGTTATAACATACCCAGACCTGTGGTTTTAAAATACGTTTTTGTTGTTGTTGTTTTTGGCCAACATTTTTAAACCCTTTAAATGTGGTTCTCCAAACTGGAACTCTATCCAAACCTTCTAAAAGAAGGGCCCATAATGTAAAACATTTCAGCAACCACAAGACTTATTTTACTTATTTGAAGCTCTCTTTCTGTATTCTTTGATCAGAGCAAATATCAGCTGAATAGTTGAAGTGAACTCGTCCCCAGAATCTTTAAATGAAGTGAGTTCAGTCTGCTATCAGATCTGCTGCTGAAGTCTGGTTTTCACAGGTTAAATCTGGAGAATTAACTCAAGATATCAGGATGTCACAGAGTTTAGCTGGAATTACACCAGTGCTGTGTGATATGCATCTTCTGGAGCTCTCACTACTGTGACATGACAGAACGTCTTCTTCACCACTTCAGGAGCAGCAATAGAAACATCTTAGTGTGGTGTGGTGTGTGTGTGTGTGTGTGTGTGTGTGTGTGTGTGTGTGTTGGGGGTTTTACCTTTTTCCTTCTTCTCTGTTTGGGGCCGTCTGTCGTTTCATTTTAGGGTTGATTCTTCAGTCGTTCCTCATCCTGGGGCTCCTCTCACTGTTTTATTGTCTTCTCACATGTTGAACTGTTGTTAAAATAACCACAGACGTCCAACCTGCTGCTTCTTTCTGAGTGGAGCTCATGTTCTCTCTGGGACTGGGTCGGTTCTCTCCGGCTTCCTCCTGTCATCCAAATACATGCATGGAAGGTTAAATCGGCCAAGTGTGAGTGTGAACGGTTGTCTGTCTCTTTGTGCAGCTCTGTGATGGACTGGTGACCTCCAGCCCTGCAACCCTCCACGAGATCTAGCAGTGACGGCTAACAGATGATAAGTGTTGTTACAGGACACGAGTCACACAAAATAACAACAACACATTATTTCATTGCCCCACCTTTCACATCACTATAATGAAGATTCTTTCCTCATTTCTCTTTCATAATCCGGGTCCACATCCTTTTTTTATTAATGGAGAGCGCTCTAAAGAGAACATAACTGAGATAAAAACCTTCATGACTTCAGAGCTGCATGTTCTCATATTAACATGAAGAATGAGCTTTTCACTCATTTTCTTTTCTCTTGTCTGTTTTCTCAGAGTTTTTGGTGTTGTGGAGGCAGCTTTACAGAGAATAAACACATACAGGTGCATTTTTCAATTGCTTCTAACATAAATAACTGCATTTTTATAGACAGATAAATACTATATACCAAGTACATGTGCAAGCATGTAGGCTATTTCTCACTAATGTAGATTTAAATCACCAGTGCATCCTGCTTTTCTATGCTTCCTTTCTCTCATGGCAGGCTGTTGCTCATCTCTGGTCACTTCTGGTGGGGTCAGACCCTCATCTTTTTGTGACTGCTGGAGCTGTGTCTCACTCCTTGTCTTCTTTAAAATCCTACTTCATCCTTCTTTTTCCTTTGGGTTGTGGACTCACCAGAAGTCAGCGCTGAAAGAGAACCCAGAGGAAACAACACAGCAGAACCTGATGCAAAATTTCTCTCCTCCCGGTGGAGTTTTTTGATGTTAATGGAGCAGCCATGGAGGGACATCGATTATTACAGAATCATGGGTGTTGAACTACGCCTTCATTTGGGGATTATTCAATAGAGCCTAATGGAGACAGATAAAGGCCTCGCTCCAAAGCACTATGATTAGTTGTCTTTATCAAAAGAGTAGTTTTTGCAGCTAACGCTATCTTGAAAACATCCAAGAGCATGAAGATTTTAAATACAGCAGCCATGACAGTCACCAACTCATATGACAGCAGCGCTTCTGTCCTGGTGAGCCAATCATGTGAGAAGGTGGGGATCTTACCTGTTGAATGAGCCTCCAAGGTTCCACGATGATGAGCTACATGTGGACAACTAATGTTACTTTCAAACCTTGTTATGACAGCAGGAGAGGAGATCATACATCAGACATGAACCTCCATCACATGTTGCATCTGTTTCAGCTCCTGACGGAGCAGAGCTTCACTGTGAGGGTGGAACACATGATCCAAGGCGACTATAATTATAAAAAAACAATCTAAATGATGATAAGAGAAAAGCTCTGAGTGCAAATTAAAGTTGGAATTGAAAAACTAATTTGAATATGCAAAGTTCTCAGAAGATCAGTCTTCTCTACTTGCACAAAGTGGAGTCATTACACAGCATTACTGCAGTGGGCACGAATGACTTTCTGCTGTAGTCCTTATTACAGCGCAGTGGAAGAAACCTCCAACTGAAAATACTCTGATTAGTAGAATATAAATAATAAGATAATAAAAAGGTAATTATTGAGCTGAAGCTGTTTTTCAGTCCTGCAGCAGCTGATGCTCCACACACACCTCACATATCATTAGCACAAGTAGAAGACAAAATCTGCACCCGAACTACAAAAACACATCAGTGCATCACATCCGCCTCTTGTCTTCACGTGTATTCATGACAGAGTTCCATCTGTCGTCACAGACTGAGGGTCACTGGAGCTTAAGTCCAGTCCCATAACACGATTAAAACACTGAGGTAGAATTCTGTGCATAATAACAGGACAGAACAGGAGGGGTACCCACCTGATTACCGCATATATATAATAATAATAGATACACTCACTGCAGCATGAGCACACCAGCTCACCTCCAGCTCCGCTCAAACACTGGAGACAAATTGTAATATTGGATTAATTCAACCACACAAACTGGAAAACTGTTCTGATGACTAATAATGATACAGAAAGCTCCACCCTACTAGCTGACAGGATTCACTCTTCAGGCTCTGTAGCTCTACGTTTGTCAGATTGGTAGAAATGTTGAGTCACGGCTTCGACTGCTTAATCCGCTCCGCACATAAAAAACACCATATGGACAAATTAACAAGTGAACTTGATTTTAAATCAATGGGTTTCCTTAAACTGTGGATATTCTGTGATAAGGACATATGAAGCTGGAAGTTGTATCTTTCTTATTGATCAGCAAGAGGGGCACTGCAGGTTTCATAGATAATCATAATATCACCCACTGTAGTCAGTAAAGGCAGAATCTCACTGTGTCGAAACACCAAGAAGAACTTTGAAGTAGAACTTAAATTGTGTCTCATAACTGTATAAATGAGAATTTTCCCTCACTTTATGATTTCTTAGCATTGCTACATGATATGTTATTACATTAAACCCTGTAATAATTTATGCCATAACAATAAATTATTACATTAGAATGTCAAACGTTCCACACGATACCAAGATAAATAGCATGTTGCTAAAACAAGACGTTTCTTGCTACAACAGGATATATGATGTTTCTACATTTCCCTTCCGTACCATTGTTTGAAAAACTCCTGAGTATCTTTATTAAATTAAAGCTTGTACTGAAATCTGCAAATATTCAATTTTCTAACGTTGCCAGCTTGCTCCTGTCTTGTTCAGCTTGACCGTTTCATGAGTGCTGTTACTGCATCAAACGACTGACGGCTACTGTACCGTGAAAAACAGTGAGACGGGCGAAATAAAAATAGATTTGATAGAAATTCTGTCATTTCTGCCTTGCTTTGCAGTGAAGCAACTGCATTACTGACAGGAGCATACTGCACTCACAGGTGATGTTCCAAACATTTTATTGCAGCCGTAGCTGTTCATAGTACGTCATGATTGCTTTGGTTGCGCTCACTGAGAGCACCGTCACTCCCAGAAAGCCTATTGTACCGGCCACAACGACGATCATTGACACGTGCTCTGCCCCTGCAAAAACATGGACACATGTTATTTCATCACTGCATAGCATTAGACCTCCTGACGGGACTGTACAATGATCAAAACATGATGTAATAGATGTATAGGTCCTCTTTCTCTTTAACCCTCTGAACCCTAAAAAACATGTGTGTGTTGAAAGGCATGTTGTCTTTAAAAAAACACACAAAAACCCCACAAAATTTCCCAATTTATCAGAATCTGTAAAAACAGAGTCATCGGATTTTGAATTTTCCAAAGGTAATAAAACTTCTTATCTGTGATGTGCTTGTTGAGTTGGGATACTTTAGCAAATCTAAGCTTAAAATCTCGACGCTTCATCAAAATCAGCTTAATTTACATCCATCCATCATCTCTACACCTTAATCCTCACTAGGGTCATGGGGGTCTGGAGTCTATCCCAGCTGACTCAGGGTGAAGGCAGGTTCACCTGGACAGGTAACCAGTCTATCACAGGGCTACACTTAGAGACAGACAACCAAGCACACTCACATTCACACCTACGGACAATTTAGAATCACCAATTAACCTCAACATGTTGCTGGACGTGAACCGGCGACCTTCTAGCTGCGCGGCAACAGTGCTACCAACTGCGCCACCCTGCAGCCCCCTCTAGTATTTCATGTCTAAATTTATTTCCAGTTTTGGTAACATCAAAACTGGAAATAATGTTGATTCCATTTTTTTAAATGATTTACGGCTATATCGTTGTGTCATCCTGCATACAGGACATTTCTGATTCCTGTCTCCTTCTCGCCATGGTTGTGCCGTTTCCATAGAGATTTATATTGAAGTGAAAAATGAGCCGACAGTGTGACAGGAGCGAAAAACGCCCAGAAGGTGCTGGGCCTCGAAGGGTTAAAGTCAGATTTTATCAGTAATGAACTGAGTTTGAGCAGATGGTCTGTTGACACAAACTCACAGTACGATGGCCGGATTGACTTGACCCTCGTGTTGACCACCAGAGGTCCAGCAGACACAACAGCAGCTTGTTTCCCTTTTCCATCCATCTGGCTCTCTGACCTCTTGGCACGCTGCAGATTGGTGCAGTTCTGTAACAAAACAAGAGTCTGTGCTTGATTCTCATACAAAAAGGAAACAACAACAACAACAACAAAAAAAAAGGAATATGGGACACATGCAAATCAGCAGTGAACAGTTTGGGTGGTGGGCTACAGGCACGATGTCAGGATTTCAATTCTGGAAAGGCCAAAGTCATTTTGGCTGGAACTACAGAGGTCAGTACAGCTGTTATTACAAGTGGGCATACACAGGTAGATTGTTCATACTGTGTCTTATCTACCATGGTTACGTTTTCCTGTGTACATAAATGCATCCACTCATTTAAACACCATCTTATTTGGATGATGTGGCAGATTATTATTTAACTGCATGGAGAGAGAGGAATCGACTGCTGTGTGAGCTAGATTAACTTTTAACAACAACTGTTGTCAGTTCAAAAAGAAACAGTCGATGCTCTTAAGACAGTTTACAGCAGGGATGCGTGATATATCGGCGACCACATCAGTATCGGCCGATATTAGTGTTTTTTTTCCTGATACATCGGTATCGGTCCAATGAACAAATTAAGCCGATGTGAGAAGCTGATGATTGTCTAGCATCAGCGCCTTCGTCTCTACATTTGGTATCGCTGCTATTTCATAGATGTTTTTACTTAAATGCTCCTGGACTTGAACATTAAATATGTTTAACTTTTGTTACGTAATAAGAAGACTATGTGGTCTAATTTGGGCTTCTTTTGAATAGTTTTCACGTTCTCACAGTGCTTACTTGTACTCATTTTTCAGTGTGAACAAAACCTGAATATCGACATTGGTGATATCGGTTATCAGCGATATCAGAAATCTTAATATTGGATATCGGTATTAAGATTTTAATATCGTGCACCACTAGTTTATAGACAATCGATTCAGACAGGAATTTTAAGGTTCAGAATAACCACAACTCCAAACTTAACAAGTCACCAAACATCAAGCCACAAGACATGGCATCTATCAGCTGTAGTGAATGAAAAATGAAATGAAATGACTGAGACTCCTTGATATTTGCTGAGCCTGAGGGAACAAGCAACATGTGACAAAGATAAGAAGAAATAAAAATCAACTTTGCACCAAAGCCGTGTCTTTGTTGCACCTTTTGTACAAAAGAAGTCTTTTGCAAACCAATGAAAATGACAACCAGTTTCATTAAAATTATGTTTTTTATCCTGCAATAACGGGACATAAAAATTGATATAAACACGACTGAAACTGATGAAATTTGTTGTTAATACAACAAGAAGTGTGACATTAAGATAAACAGACCTGAAATTGTGGCTGTATGTGGATAATGCTATCTGATCAATGAGTCTCTGCAAACACAAATTCCTTCTTATTATCGTGATTGACCTGCAGTTTGATCCAATCTCAGTATGCAAATTTGTCTAGTGGACAACAAACAGGTTGTAAATCCGGTCAGGGGAGACGGTGCTGTCCTGCTGAGTCCACTTGACAGTCAGAAAAAATGATTAGACCACCCTTGTTTTCTTCAATTTCTTGTTCATTTTAGTGCCTGGTACCACTGAAGGTATATGACCTGCAGAATACAATGAACACAACAAAAAAAGCAGCTGATTACCTCATACTTTGTGTCCTATTTAACATGCTGAAGCTTCATTGTGTTCCACGTAGGGCAGGGCTGTCCAATCCTGGTCCTGGAGGGCCACAGTCCTGCATGTTTTAGATGTTTCCCTCTTCCAACACACCTGATTCAAATGATCAGGATTATTATCAGGTTTCTGCAGAGCTTGATGATGAGCTGATCATTTGAATCAGGTGTGTTGGAAGATGGAAACATCTAAAACATGCAGGACTGTGGCCCTCGAGGACCAGGATTGGGTATCCCTGCTGTAGGGTATATAAGAGGCCATTTCATGTCCTAAGCAGCACTGCACATGCAAAGGCCTGGAGTGGTTTCCTGTTTACATTTAAGCTGTAGCACAACTCAGAAGTTGTCAGCGCTCACATAAAGCCTAAAACAAAAGAATTATGTGAAGCCACAATGGCAGCCATCTTGGCTCTGCTGGAAATTGGCATGAGAGAGAGACATGTTGTGAAAAAACTGAAGATCTCCAAGACAGCTGTTCATTACACCAAGAAACAACAAGCCCACCATGGTGCTACCACTTTGCTAGCTGGTGGCAGCAGGAAACGTCTTTCTACCCACCAGGTGACCGTGCACTCATCTGTTCCTGTGTCAGGAATCATCATCAGACCTCCAGGGACCTTAAAATGAGTGGGCACTGTCGAGAAATATGACTTGTTTGGTAAGGGCAGTTCAAAACCTACTTCTTGAAGCTGGTCCTAAGTCACACAGAGCACAGAAGAAGCCCTTCATCAAGCAAAGGCAGAGGAAAGCCCGGTTACTCTCTGCTGGGGATCACAAGGATTGGACTGTTGAGGGTTGGGCCGAGGTTCTCTTCAGTGATGGATCCAATTTTCAGTTGGTGCCCACTCCAGTCAACTTACTGGTGAGGAGGAAGCCTGGAGAAGTCTACAGACCAGACTGTCTTGCCCCTACAGTAAACATGGGGGTGGATCAGTGACCATCTGGGTTGTTTCAGTTTGGGTGGAACAGGACAAATGAAGGGTGAATGAACCAGGTCATGTACGGGGCTACTCTTGAAAACAGTCTTCTTCCATCTGCTAGAAAACTCTTTCCTGCCTCCAGTGACTGGATTTTCCAACAAGACGATGCCTCTTGCCACACGGTGAGGTCAGTTAAAGCCTGGATGGAGAACCAGAACATTGGAACCATGCCTTGGCCTGCTCAATCACCAGATCTACATCCAGTTGAAAATCATCCAACGCTAAATGGAGAAGCACAAGCCCAAAAACAAAGTAAATGTGTTTGAATTTGTGCAACAGGAATGGGCTGCTGTGACGGCAGAACATGTCAGAAGCTGGTGGAGAGCAGCCAAGACACATGGCTGCAGTCATCAGAAACACTGGTTATGCCATCAAGTACTAACTCCTGTGTGTATCATGTGACTAAAACAGACAGAAAAGAAAACATGGAATGACTAACAGCACTGTTTATGGCAGCACAATGCCATAGTTATTGATGTAAGAACCTAAGTGATTTTGGTTATTATCAAGAAAACCATGGAACATGTCTGATATCAGCTATTAAAACTTTTATGAGCTATTTTTGTTGTTATCATTATATTTGTCCAAACAAATATAATGTACACCTTACACCTTTAGTTGTACCGGCATTAAATGAAAAAGAAACTGACGAAAACAAGAGTGGTCTCATAATCTTTTCCATGACTGTGTTTTTAGCGCTGAGATAACTTTACAACCGCTACCTTTAGCTTTTCTTGGGCTTTCTGAGTTCGCAGGAAGATGTAGAACTTTTCAGAAAGTGGTCCTGAGGCAGTCAGCATGCATTTAGACCTTGCGTTAACATGACCTTATCCGGATACAGATCACATGTTAATAGCAGGTGTAAATGAGCTGTGGATGTAAATGCAGATGATTGATCAAAATGACACCAGATCCACCGTACTGAGATATGATCACAGTGAGGACAGAATAAAGAAAACAAGACCACTGATTAATGTCAGGTTAAAATGAAATGGCTTGTGGGTTCTATTTAAATATCTGGATAATGAATGGGCAGATATAGAGCACATGTTAGCACCAGTGGAAAATGTGGCCAATATGGTAACAGGTCCACTGCGAAACATGACCGAATGCATCTTAATCTTAGCACGAATCTTCAGTTTACCTTTGTGCAGTCTTCATGATGTCCACATACGTTGGTCAGGCAGTGAAAGTACAGGGGTAAGCCCTTTGGCATGTTGAACATCTGAATGGAAAACCTGCTGGTCTGTGCCAGGCCGTTAACAGAGAGCCAGTGGAATGTGTTGTCAACAGGACAGCTGGAGAAAAAAAGAGCATCACGAGCATTATCTTCATCACCCACGGCTACTAACGCAGCTGAGATACACACATCAGCCACAACATTAAAACCACTGACAGATGAGGGGAATAATGTTGATAATCTTGTTACCGTGGTGTCAGGTGGCCGGATATATTGGCTGTCAAGTAAACAGTCAATTCTTGAAGTTAATGTGGTGGAAGCAGTGACAGGGACGTGGCGATCTAAACAAATCTGAGAAGGACCAAATTGCAATGGCTGGACAACTGCATTAGAGCGTCTAGTGGAGTGTTCCCTGTGTGCAATCATAAGCTCCTACCAAGAGTGGGTCAAGCAAGGACAACCACTTAACCTTGGGTGTTGGCCGCCCAAGGTTCATTGCGAAGTGTAATCATTGTTCAGGAATGGTTAGAGGAACACGACAAATAGTTGACAGTGTTGCCTCCAGATGTGGTGGAAAAAACAGCCTGATCCATGGAAGCCCTACCTTAGAACATCCAGGACTTAAGATCTGCTGCTACTGTCTGATACCAAAGGACATTTTCAAAAGGTCTGTGAAGTCCAATAGGTCAGAGATGGTTCATGAGGCAAGCAGTTGTATTGCTGTGGCTAAACGGTGTATCTTAAGTACCTTAAAGCAACTCTTTAATTGCATTTTTGAGGGCAGGGTTATCACTGTAAAGCAAACTGTATTCATCCTTTTGAAAATTGTGAAAGCTGTCAAAGTCATGCTCCTACTTTCCTTTCACGATATCACAGAATATAAGCACACATTTTAAAGATCTTCACTGCAGACTCGTGGAGCCGCCTGTAAAGAGCCTCAGAGCAGAAAAAACAGGCTCAAAGTGTCAAAGTTTACCATGCATCCAAATAATGGCTAAACATTTAGACAGACTTAAAGAGATTCATAAAAGAACTGTCGCCGGTTGCACTGCTAGGTATTTGCTATGATGTCTAGAAGTAAGTCCTCCAGGGTCACATGTTAAAAATACCCGCCCTGAAGAAGATCGCCCTTGTTGGCATCCTGCGGGTCGGTGCTCTCGGTGGCCCAGCACGACTCCACCTGCAGGAGCATGTTGGAGACGAAGGAGCTGTTGGTCTGCAGGGCCACCAGGAAGAACAGGGTGTCCTCCAACCCCAGGGTTACTGTATCTCTGTAGCTGTAGGTGTAAGACTCGTCCCTGTACAGGCCCATAGTGAGGCCCAGCTGTAGGGAAGAGTTGAACTCCACCAAGGTAATGAAGGAGAGCCTACGAGCAAAGAAACAAAGAACTGAAACCACTTCTTACTGACGCAACCTGCTGCTCTGTTTCACGTCTGGCAAAAGCAATTCTAAATCTTGGAAACAAAGGACTGATGTGTCTCACCACTCCGTTTCCACGCTGACTTGAGCGTTGCGGACATAATGTCGCGGGTAGACGCACTTCCAGACGACCTTCAGGTCCCGTCGGCTGATGGTTTGCTCTTTGCTTAAGGAGACGGTGAGTGTGTTCTGGAACCTGATGTGAGTTTTGTTGACCTAGACATTACACACACACACACACACACACACACACACACACACTCATGCTCACTTACAGTTTAACGTGTTCAATTCAAACATCACAGCTCATTATTTATAATGCCAATGATGACACGTGCTCAGGGTTCTTGTATTCTGTGCAATTAACTCATCTGTCAAAATATAGAGCAAAAAAAAAAGGTATCTTGTTATACTGGTGAGCGTACACCCAGATCCAGAGCTGATGCAGCGTATATG
>NW_007577857.1:545082-546100 GCF_000690725.1 Stegastes partitus | reverse complement strand
AAAAACACAGAACTAAAATAAAACATTACCAAATAAATCCTCTTTGTCCCTCCTGCACAAAACAACTGAAAAACAGCAGCAACTTCTGAATATGCAACTTGTGTTTCATTATATGAAATAAGCTGCTTTAGTGTCATTTCCTGGGCTTCATGGCTGTACCTTTGCAGACTGGATGTGAGGCAGCAGGAGGCTCCATGACAGAGCTGACGTCATAGTAACCGTGCTGGCACACACATGAATAGGAGCCCAGAGTGTTGATGCACAGAGAATGACGGGGACACGCAGTTTGCTTGGAAGCACACAGGTCTGGACCTGACAAACCACAGACATCCACAGCAAATAAAATCCCACAAAAGGGGAGTTTGGGAACGGACTAAATGCATTATGGGAAAAGGTTTGGCAGACAAATACATGTTTGTATGTTGAGACCTGAACAAGCTTTTTTTTTTTTTATCATCCCTTACCGTCCCAGTGAATGACCCCGGCTCTAACTGTAATGTTGTTGTGATTCAGGGAGCTAATGTGATCGAGCTGATCGTCAATAGGCAGAGGCACATCTTCTTCAGCAACGGAGCCATCAAAAGACATAAACACAATCTCTGTTTTGTCTGGCTCGTCAGCGGGTTCAAAGGTTTCCAGCTTGATGCGGACTGGCGGGTCGAAATCTTTTAACAGCTCCCGCATCTGAGGACACACATAAAGACACGATGCTTCAACAGGAACATTAAGCAGGTTAAAAACATTTTGCTCTACTGAAGTCTTACGAAAGAAGAAAAACATTTTGTTCACGATTGTTTTTTTTAACAAAGAAACTGAGTGTAAAAAGTATAAATGAAGAAGGCATTTAGCTTCACTGGAGTTCAATGAACATATGTGTTATTAAATAAACATGAACACTTCTGAGCCATCGATGGGTAAAGCCCCACGTTCTGCCACCTCATTCTTGTTGGGACTTTGAAGCTCTCCTTTCATTGAACTAAACTCAGTTTGCAGTCACGCTCTGTGAGGCTGCACTTTG
>NW_007577857.1:535157-544177 GCF_000690725.1 Stegastes partitus | reverse complement strand
TCAGGTTTTTGCCATCCCATTCAATGTGCCGACAAAAACCACTCCGAACATAGAACAGAATGAAGACAAAAGCACATTCTACATTTTAAGAAGATAAAAAACTGCATTAAATAAAACAAATATGCGTGGGGCGTGTTTTTACATGTAGAAAATTAGAATGAAAACTGGTTCAGTAGTCACTGACTGCTGCTCACAGCCCACCTTATCTCTAAAGATCCCCTCCATCTTAGCTCTGGGTTCCGACCCATCGTCCTGTAGCTCGTCAGGCAGCGACCATGGCACAATCATCGTGAGAGTAGTGGGTTCAAAGTCAAGCTGCAGCTCTATAGATGCCACAAAAATGGAGACACAGTGGGTTAAATTCCCCATGAAAGATAGTTCTCACTCTTTGTGGACTGATGGTACCTCGGACTGACCGAGATCATGAGCAGGTCCCGAAGCCCTCACGTCAAACTCTAGGGAAAAATTTGCTCCGCTAAAACACAAATGAGAATGTTCAGACTCCCACTGGCCGTCACATTCCTCCCACACATCAAGGAGGTAGGTCTTGCCCTCCTCTAGGCCTGGGAGGGGCAGCTCTGAGCTGGTCACTCTGCTGCTCTGGACGGTGGGGCCGTTATCCAGGGACAGCTCGTACAGAAAGGCCACGGCGGACCGCTCAGGGCTGCTGGGTGTCCACACGACGGTGGAGTCATTGGTGCGGTACCGGAGCTCAGACACGCCACGAGGTCCTGGATGCACAAACAGCATGCAGAAACAAATAAATTATACATGTGTTTTATGCATAAACATATCCCAACAAAAAATGCATTTAAAGCACCATAAAGCCTGTAATAATGTAGTATAATATCAGTGACGCTACTTCAATACAGAGCCTGAGAGGTTACAAACGTCTCAGTGAGAAGTGAGATTAATGGACACTAAATCTGTTTACTACACTGGTTTTTACTCTCTTTCCAACTCATTTTTCTTCATATACATACAGTCACGCCCGCCGATAGGGGGGACAAACGGGTCTGTTGTCCCGGGCCCAGAGTGGGGTGGGGGGCCCAGAACTGGACCCTCATTGAATTATGGATTTTTTTTCCCCCAAAGAAGGGCTATTAATGGAAAGAAACAGGGCAATATTTGAGTTAGAAGTTTTAATTTGTTTTCGTCTGAACTGTCCTTAATATCTTTGGAGTTGCCCTCCACCCCCACCTCCAACATAAAATGGTTTGACCCCTGATCAAAATCTGATGTCCTTTTACTGGACGTTCGGATTTTGCACTTCAGCACCAAGATGTCCGCTCAGCAGAAGTCTGGTGCTCAGAAAAGGAAAAAGAAGAGAAAAAGAGAGGAAGAAAATAGAGGCCTTAGAGATTTGCTTAAAACATACTTTAAAAAAGGTGGTGACAACGAAGTAGATTCTAGTATCTAGTATCATCTTGTCCCGGGCCCAGGGAAGGCTGTCAGCTGACCTGCATACAGTCATTGGTGTAATTGTGTCTTGTAGGTGGTAGGCGGGTCCAATAAAACCCCCTCTGACCCCGGACGGTCCCCACCAGTTACACTAAGCTCAGCGACGGGACTTTTGTTTTTAATTTAGATGCACATACACAGTAAAGTACTTAATCTACAGGTATTTATGCTACAGTAATTTTTGGCGACCATTGTCTTTTTAGGACACACGGTGTGTTGATAAAACATGGTGACCAGTCCTAGAGACTACACTGACGAGGAGCCTATGAGCAGTAAATGCACATTTATTCAACGGCAGCAACAACCAAAGTAGAGCGTTTGTACAGCACACAGAAGCAATTTATTAGTTCTTCATCTTTTACTCTGTTAATGAACGAAGAGCTATTTGAAGTACATTTCGTTATCAGTGCACATCTTTTACTTGCAATAGCATTTGTAGTGTTTCTGGATTTCAGAACCTCGTCACTTATCCAACACTATGTCAGCTGTGTCGCCTCCTTCTGGAGATTCGTCTCTCTCCAGCTCGTAGCGATTGCTGCTAGATTGTTTTTTCTTGTTAATCAAAGTTTAAAAGCACGTTCGTTTTTTGCTTTACTTTTGTATTTGTGAGAGTTATAAACTTTGCAAGTAATGGACAGTTTGTTCCCAGAGTCTGTCCTAGAGACAGCACTTCTCATCAGACTCGGTGCAGTTTTAACAGGACACTGCTGCCTGAAACAGCTAAAGCGAGGAAACAAAGGGGTGTGGGTGTGTGTGTGTGTGTGTGTGTGTGTGTGTGTGTGTGTGTGTGTGTGTGTGTGTGTGTGTGTGTGCGCAGTAAACACAGACTACATGAAAGATTGTAACATGAAGCTGTGGCCTTACTCTGCAAGCTGTGTACTGGTAAACATCTGTGACTGATCAGGGAAGTATATGACAGATGCCCATGGACAAAGGAGCAGTGAAATGTAAATTATTTTGCTGCATGTGGTCTTATCCAGGATGTCCATTTCTGGTGGCAACACACTGGTGTATGAGACATGAGGAAGGCACTGAGTACAGACAAGATGTCAGATATGGGAGGAAATACACCTTTCATCTTAGTACTTAAATAGCATTTTTGACCATGAACACAAATCTGTGTTTGTACTCTCACAGCAGGTTGTGTGATTAAGTTTGAATACTCTGAACCATTCACTGATATCAAGTGATATCATGTGCTGATGTTTTGGGAACATTCACAGCACATAACTCAGCCAAACAAGCAAGCAGTGCATCAGTATCCATGGCAACTGATGTTCCCTCTTTATGGTGAAAGGTACAGAATGCATCTTCCATCCATCCATTATCTATACACCACTTAATCCTCACTGGGGTCATGGGGGGCTGGAGTCTATCCCAGCTGACTCAGGGTGAAGGCAGGTTCACCTGGACAGGTAACCAGTCTATCACAGGGCTACACTTAGAGACAGACAACCAAGCACACTCACATTTACACCTACGGACAATTTACAATCACCAATTAACCTCAACATGTTTTTGGACTGTGTGGGAGGAAGCTGGAGAACCTGGAGAGAACCCACGCTGCACGGGGAGAACATGGAGACTCCACACAAAAAGAACTTGGGTGTCCTAACTGGGACGTGAACTGGCGACCTTCTTGCTGTGAGGCAACAGTGCTAACCACCGAGCCACCTTGCATCTTCCAGTTTTACATTAACTAAAACCTCTTTTAACACAGTGTCTAATGTGTGACGTTCTGCAGTGTGAAGAGAAAACAGGCCAGTAACAACATTTACAGAACCTGTTTTGAGCCGTTCTATACTTCACAGTGTGTCTAACAACCGCTGCATGTGTGAAAAAAGCTGTACCTTGTTTATCCAAAAGAAGACCGGAGCAATCTTGTGCAAATGTCTCTTGCATCACTGGTGCTTTGTTTGAAAAGAAGTGAGCCAACCTGAACTCTGTAACTTTGATAGATGTTTCCTTGCATGTTGAACTTATCCCTTATAAAGTAGTTACATCACTGCATGGAGCGTATCAACACTTACTGGTGTGTGCTGTGACTGTCTTGGCACTCATGAGCACACCGTCTCCACACGTCGCCTCCACCTTGGCCTGGTACTTGTGGCATGGCAGCAGCCCCCCCACCGTGTAGTGGGTGTGGAGAGTGTTGCCCTGCAGCGCCCCCTCGTGGTAAACTCTGAACATGGAGATGGACGAGGTGTTCCTCACCTCCCAGCTCAGCGTGTAGTTGTTGGAGCCAAACGATGTCTGATGCAAAGTCTTGATGCTGGAGTGGACTGAGGAGCAGAGAGTGATCCATTAAACTTGTGTGGAGAAGCTGTGGTATTAAGACGATAATGTTATTAAGGATCTCTGGAATAAAGTCCCACTCTATGTGTCTCATGTTCTCTATTAGAATCCTCCTTTGTTCCCTAAGTTGTGTCTATGTGGTTTATTCTCTACTTCATGTAACTGAAGTTGTGAAATTAAGAACATGTTAGTTCTTAATTTATTAATTAATTTATTAATAATTCAAGTTGAGAGAGTGTGTGCTCTTCAGCCCAAAACTGTTCATACAGATGCCAAATTTAGATTTTTATTTGATCAATAGATTTCTTGTCTGTCTAAAAATCACATAAACAGCTGAAAAAAGATTATAATTATTAGATAGAAATGGTAATGATACATTTGAACCATTTCAGCATTTCTTTTTATAAATATTTTTTTACGACAATTTCCATGTCCAGATTTATTAGTACTCTGACCAATCAAAGTCAAGCTAAGTCAGTAATCAAAAACAAAACAATCCTTCTCCATTTCTAAACACAGACTGTATAAAAGATGGACGTAGCAACCGGCCCTGAAAAATTAAGCCAACCCGGAAGTGTCTAAAACCTGCAATATCACTACGTCCACTAGCTGCTGGCTCCACAAAGCCCTGGCTCCCATAGACTGGAATTGGAAAAGAAGTGATCACAGATCATGAAATACTGCATTCCTACAGCTCAGGATTTATTTCTTATTAGTTTTCATGGTCAAGTCCAGAGATCAGGTGGCCAATCTGAAACTAAATCAATACTGAATTTTAAAAAAAATCGTCAACATTTTGTGGGGCAAGGGGCGTGGCTGGCTTGATTGACAGTCGGCAGCGACCATACAGACGAAGCGAGCAGAAGACGGTAAATGTGGGCGGGGCAGAGAGGGCCCGCCTCTCAATCCGTCTGACCAATCGCTGCTCCTATGGCTCCGCCCCCCTCCGACGATTTTTGCGTCACTGGCTCCAAAGATGTCAACCAGGAAGTAGCAAAACCCTGGCTTCATTTTCTCAGTGCAGAAACCAACGGGTGACGTCACGGTAGCTACGTCCATCTTTTTTACGGTCTATGTTTCTAAACTAGGATTTTGCTCCATTCCTTTGGTATGATCTCCAGGTCTTTGAGGTTGAAGACTTTCCTTTCCTTTTCAAATTCTCGGTGAGATTCTTGTCTGGACTCTGGCTGGACCACTCCAACACACTGATGATGTTTTCTATTTAGGATTTCTTAACCACTTTGGCCGTATGTTCTAGATTCATGTCTAGTTGGAAGGTCCAGTGCTGCACGTTTTTCTGCAGCCTGCCTAATTTTTCCTTTACAGTTTTAGTGTTTTCTCTTGATGCCAGTTAAGTTCTGGAGGTTGTCTGGTCCATTATCTGATAAAACTTCCCCACAGCATTACATTTTGCTGCCACCATACAGGACTGCAGGGTGTTCTTCAGGTTGTATGTTTCTCCTTTCTTTCACAAAGCAGAAAATACATCTTTGCACCCAATCAAGTCCATTTTCATTGCAGTCACAGAGCAGATGATTGGAAGCTTTCTCCTTTGAAAGGCTATGTGAGGTTTTAAGTGTCTCTCATGGAGAAGGGGAGTCTTCGTCGGCCGGTGTCCATCAAAATCAGCCCAACCTTCTTGGCCTCTACCATTCTTATAAAGCAGGGCTCACTTTTGGATTCCTACCATGTCCTTTGAGATTTTTCATAGTTTGGAACTCTTTGTCCACTGGCACTAAAGGTAGAAATTACCAGGACCATTGGGAATGGTACAGAAACTGCACTTGCACTGACAATTTAAAAAATATTTAAAGCAGCACTCAAACCTCTGAGGCATTAAATCTCCACTTATAATAGAGAAACAAGAATATTTCAGACTTAGCACAACCACTGCGCCCACCTGTAAGTTAATGGTAAATGAAGAAGAGGAAATCATCTCATCAGTGAGCACACTGAATGATGCAACACAGCAATGTCAACCTGCGTTTTGCTAACAATAGCCATCATGCTAACTGCTGCTCATCCTGGACCAAATAAGGTTCTGTCAACAAAACCCCGAGTATACTGAACTACTGTGGAAAGTCGTGTGTAACTGCTTATCATTAGTAGTTTTCATTTGTAAGAAAAAAGCATCCAATCATTTGTCAGAAGTTGCACAGTCTCACTACCAAGTAAGGGAAATGGACGCACTAACACCACAAATAACACAACAGCTGGTAAATAAATAACAGCTCTGGTAATACTGGACGCAAATAAACCAAAATCAAATTAATTTGAAAGGAATCTTAACCATATCAGCATATTAAATTAATAACCAAGCAAAATATTTCAGTTTAGTATCAAGTTAGTCTATGATGGGTTCAAATACACAAACACAGAGGCTGATGGTTCAGTTCATCAACAAGTACTCACAAGAGTTTCCATCATTCAGGAGCATCTTGCTGAAGCGGGACTCCATCCCTGCCTGGCAAATGGTCTGCAGGCCAAACTTGACCCTGGTGCAAGGCGGCAGGTCGGACAAAGTGAACACAAAGCCGTCCTCTTCCTGCCACACAGCGACCTCCTCTGTGACGTGCTCTGTACCGTTGAGGTAGAAGATGGTGAGGAGGAAGGAGGAGTACTTCCGGTTCATTGGGCAGTCCCAGGCCAGCGATATGCTGCTGCTGTTCCACGACACGACCTCAAAGTCCTGAGGAACGTCTGGGTCTGGTGGATAGAGGATAACAGAAAACCATAAGTGAAACTGCTGTTAAGTTCTCCTTCTTGCACTGAAGTTGTTTCTGTTTGCTGATGAAATATCTGCTCTAAGATTTCTGTTTAACAGTTGACCACCTGATAGCCAACCAATCAAATCAAATCAGGTTTATTGTCATGTTGCTGTACACACACAGTAGTACAGGCAAGATGAGAGAGCGGTTCTTCAGGATCCAATAACTTAAAGCAATTTAAATAAACAAGTGACTGCACATCTGGATCAGCAGATCAGCATTCTGACAGCTTGTGGCATGAAGCTGTTGATCATTCTGGAGGTTCTTCCTTTAACGCTCCAGGAACGTTTGACTGATGGCAGCAGTTTATGGAAATGGTGTGAGGAGTCCCTGACAATGTTCAGAGTCCTGCTCCTGCAGCAGCTCTGGAGAAGTTCTTGGACAGAGGTGAGAGAAACTCTGATGCCCCTCTCAGCTCCTCTAACTACCCTCTGCAGGGCTTTTCTGTCTGACAGACTAGTTATCATACATAAACTAGCTGGGACCCAAAACACATGGGCACAACAGATTCCTGGATAGCCAGCCTTTCACTGTGTATCATTTCCCTGCTCTGTCTCCCCATATGTCAGTCCAGGCTTACTGGAAGCATCCAATATAGGTAAAGGATCATCTTGTGTAATAACCCTATCAAACTTCCCCAAGAAGGACAGAGTCAAACTGATTAATTCAGTTTTTCCCTACAAATTTGTGATTGCATTTGCAGCATCACTGATAGCTGGGTACTCTCCCTTTAACCAGATTTGTCCATTTTTTAATTTGATGTACAGATGTATGCTGACTTTACCAGCAGTCCCTACCAGTAATAGTAGAGAGGCAGGTGAAGGAGTGCGTGTCTTCAATCTCCACACAGGCTACGTAGCGGCTGCAGGAGTCCAGAGCAGAGAAGCGGTAGTGGTTGTGGGTGGTGGTATCCACGCTGAGTGTGTTGTAGGAACCCAGCTCAATGTGGTACAGCGTCACCGTGTGACTGAGGATAATATTTGGGTGATTTTCCACCCAAGAGACCAGCAACATGGAGGGACTCCTGGACTCCAGTGTGAAAGGGAGACGCTTAGTGTGTCCTAAGAGGAGACAAAGAGTTCCAGAGACAAGCAAAGCAATAATAACACTTAAATAATGAAGAGACTTAGATGTTCAGGAAAAGTCATCGCAGTCTGCACTAAGATATCTTGACCTTTGTATTGCTAACATAAAGGTGAGGTGACCAAACACATTAAACCATAAATATCCACTGCAACTTTAACATCAGCTGTGGTCAAAGTTAATGGCAGATGGATGAATTAGCCCTCATTGGCAATCAAACAATAACACAAGGCAAGAGAGACTATGATCATGAAGGAAGAGTTAAATATTTTGAGAACATGGTAATTTGCTTTCATGTGGAGAGTTAGATTAGAAGCTCGATACCTCCCTTGTGTCAGTTTATTCTGAAGAGATAGCATAGAAAATGTGTGGATTGTAGTGTGTGGGACTATGTCTTGGCAGAGTTCAGGGACTTCCTTCTTGCATCTCAAGTGTTTTCGTACTTAAATTCAGGCAGATTTTGTTGAACAGAGTCTGGCTGAAAGTCTTGCCTCATTTCCAGCCTTTATGATAAGCTAAGCTAACTGGAGCTGCAGCTTCAGCATCAACCCGATCATGTAAATGTCTGCAAGACTGAAAATCAAAGTATTTCCCAGAAGTGATCCTCACCAACTGCAAGGAAGAAGTTTTCATCCTGATGGAAAAACAATGTGCCGTTTTCACAGGCGAACACCTCAGTCGGACTCAGCTGCTCCAAGAGACCCTGAAGAATAACCGGATCGTAAAAAACACTCAAACTTTGCAGCAAGACGGACCGTGTATAGAATGGAACCATCCAGATGTCAAAAAGTACAGTCTGATACATGTCATGTCAGGAATACCTTGGTGCCGTTTGTTGGATGTTGCAGGGGCTTCTGTCGACCTGTGATTTCAGTGTATTTTGTACCTAAGTGTGACATGAACACATTTCATTTGGTACAGAACGACTACTGGAGCTTGCGGGGTAAAAAATATTCATCTGGGAGTGAAGCTGTGATGCTTACGTGGGCTGATTGTTAAAGTCCAAGTCTGTTCAGAGCCTCCATACCCGAGTGTTAGCTTGTTTTTTACAACAGGGGACACTGTCAGAGAGGTGAGTTTGTCCCCCTTCCTGATGGATTTTAAGGATGTGTCGTTGAGCCATATGTTTCCATTTTTCCTGAAAGAATAGAAACTAGTTAAGCTCTGGCACATTCGCTCCCTTGTATACGAGGATCATTGCAAATTATTTTTAAACCTATTACCTATTAACAGCACATACCTTTACCACATTTTATCGTTTAACATCAGATCTGCTATTTATTTTTCTGATACACTGAGTCAGCTTAGCAAAGAAGGATTGTTTAGTGAAATGTATGTGGACAACCCATACACCTTTGTACTTCTGGACTATTTTCCAGGATATGGCCTGAATTCCTTAATTCTATTTAGGGA
>NW_007577857.1:526482-531480 GCF_000690725.1 Stegastes partitus | reverse complement strand
TGTATTCTCATACTTTGGACCCCAGAAAACGCCAAACAAATAAAAACGTTGCTTATAAAGACTGAAGGAGTCTGCAGCTGGCCATCCAAATTCGTGGCCTAATTCTGCATTCGACAGGATTTAAAATACAGCTGTTATACTTTGTCATAAGTCTTTAATCACAGTGTGTTAGTACAGACTTCACACAGCCAACCATTAGAGTTTCTAAAAAGTTAATACCCAACAAACCCAGGAGGTTATAAAAATACTTGCCATCGTTTGAAAGAAGTTTCCAGAGCCTTAAAGACTCTTTCTACCATGCGTATACAAAAATCTCTCCACTAAATAATTAACACATTTTTAATTAAACTATTTTTTTTTTATTTTTTTCAAGTTGCCACTCTTTCCTATGGAGGTAGCAGGTGGGCGGCCATCTTTGTTTTGATTCTGAAACAGGCTCAGGTTGGGAAACCACTTAATATATTTATTTTTTTCATACATTCCATTAGTACAGTCTTTAGAAATTCCATTGACACTTTTACAGCAAGTGTTTTACACCAGGTTAAAAACTTACTGCTTAATTTAATTTGAAAAAAAACAAAGACATGGTAAGCAATGTATGCTAACACAGGAGCTATATGAAATGTAGCTTCTAGATGAAAACAATTTCAGGGGAGTTTTTCTTTTTAAAGTACATGCCGATATTATCAGGAAAATGTACTGAGCCATAACATCTGTAGAGGAAAGTTCTACCACTGGTCTACATTTGAGGTAACACTAAATTGCCATTTTGTGAATGGACTTTGGTCTGCAGAAACGCATTTTCCGTAGGAACACCAGACAATCAAAAAAGCATGTCTACTTTACCTTTCTAGAGCATTCTCCTTGCTCATCCAGCATATTGAGAAAGTAATTTTGTCGCAGCGTCCTGAAAAGAAATCAGCGAGAATCTCTGTAAGTAACACAAACTTGTCCTTTATCTGCCCCCAGCAGCGCAGCAGCAGCACGTCGGCTGCAGGGCGGCTGCAGGGCGGACACACTCACCCAGAGAGATGGTCTGAGGCACCAGGACGACCAACACGAACAAATACTCCAGTGAGTTCCTGGAAACATTAAAAAAATAAAAAAATAAAAAGCTGATTAATCCGCTGAATTCGAACGAGATGATAAGTGATTTCAAACTAGCCGTGGATAACAAATTTCTTACATTTTCTTTGTTAATTCCTGCAAAGAAAAGCGCGTTGTGTTTATTAAAGCGGGGCCCTGCCGCCAGTCACACACCGTTAATAAGAGGCAGGTGTGCGCCGCCCGCACTCACCTGCTCCGGTCCAAAACGTGCAAAATGCTTTGTTCTGAATGGAAGTAAACATTTTAATGTTCAGTACAAGACGGATTATACTACTTTGCATTATTATTAATTACTTTATTCCATGTAGACTGTGTCGGTTTCATAGCATCGTGAGAAAAACGACATTTTTTTTCGCTCCCACCGGAAATCACGTGCTCATCTGTAAATGACCGAGGTGAAATTAGTCTGAAGTTGGATATTGGATGTTCGCGCTCCGCGTAGTCAGCGGCGTCTTGCTCACAGTTGATCCGATTTACGGACTCAGACTTCGGCTCGCTCCTCTCGGCTGCATCGTCACCCAACCAGCGACATTTCACTTAGGGACCGTCAACGAATTTCTGAACCAAATAAAATAAATTTTCTATTTTGTGACCTTGTGACTAAAAGCCAGTATGGATATATTCAACTGCACTGGACAGATGACACACACCAATTTATTTTCAATTTAAGCCTTTGTGATATTTTTTTTAATGAATTATTATATTCACAAATTTGGAATATTCTTCAATAGCTTCCAGGTCATGTGACCCACTGACTTCAAATCAGTGTCAAATTACTCAGCTAGTCTGGACAAATGTTTTAAAATAGTGTAAAAAATGTAGAAAATAAAACTATACATAGTTTTTGGCATAGAAGCTATTAAAAAATATTGGTAATTAATGAATATAAGTAATCAACAGAAATATTAAAATGGCTGAAATTGAATAAAAATTGGTGTGCCTTGTTTGTCCAGACTAGCTGAGTAACTTGACACTGATTTGAAGTCAGTGGGTCACATGACCTGGAAGCTGTTGAAGAATATTTATAATTTATGAATATAATAATTCATAAAAAATATCACAAAGGCTTAAATTGAAAATAAATTGGTGTGTCTCATCTGTCCAGTGCAGTTGAATATATCCACACTGGTTTTTAGTCACGAGGTCACAAAATAGAAAATGTATTAATTTTGATTTCTCAAGGGTTCTTGGTTCNGATGGTAAGACACTGCATTGGGAGATGATTAAAATGCATTTTTCCTTTTACAGAGTTTTTTGATTTTTACATTCTTACTAAAAATGCCATGTCCGTAATTATTCATATGCCTTAAAATTGGTACTTATCTTTGGGAAAATGCAGCTTCTATACCATTTCAATGGGTAAAACCAAAGAGCGTAGAGAGCTGCCATTCGGATCCATCACAGAGAGAGCAGCACGTTGTGGCTTTGCACAAGATGAGGAAAGTCTATAAAGCCATGCCCAAGTGTTTTCAAGTACCACTGACTCCAGTGCAAACACAATTCAAAAAGTACAAGGAGTTCCTCACTGTGGAAAATCCAAAAAGGGCTGGTAGGAAGCCAAAAGTGACCCCTGCACTGGCAAGAATGGTAGTGTAAGAGGCCAGGAGTAACCCAAAGATTACCACTACGACAATCCTGATGAATCTAAGCAATCATAATACCAACATCTCAGAACAGACCGTCATCAACCCGACCCATCATAAGGCTGGACTGGATGGATACTGGCCAAAGGCAACTCCATTTCTGCATGACAGACACACAGAAACACATCTAGCCTTTACAAAAGGTCACCTGGACAAAGGAGAAAGGTTCTGGTCATCAGTTCTGTGTCAAATAAAACGAACATGGAGTTGTTTGAGCACAGGGACGTGACTTTCAGAAGCATTGAACCCCACAAACACCATCCCCACAGTCCAACATGGTGGTGAGAATGTAGTGTTAAGTAATGAGTTTTTCAGGTGATAGAGTGCCTTTTGACAAAATGTGGAAAGGCTATAAAGCCACATCCAAGTGTTTCCAGGTAAAAACCTTCCAAAGTGCAAAACATCATTAAAAAGGTACAAGGAGTTCCAAACTGTGGAAAATCTGAAAGGGCTCGTAGGAAGCTAGAAGTGATGCCTGCACTGGGAAGGCTGGTAGAGCAAGAGGCCACGAAGAATCCATCCTGGTGAATATGAGCAGTTTTCTTACCAACATGTCACCACAAGGCTGGTCTCCACGGACACTGAGAAGTCTTTAAGACACACATAAGCAATCGCCAAGTCTTTGCAAAAGCAAAGAAGAAGGTTTTTGATAATCAGTTCTGTAGTCGGATGAGATAAACATGGAGTTGATTGGACACAGGGACATGGCTGTCATTACGCAAAAGTAAGAAGCAATATTCAATCCCACAAACACCATCTTTGCAGTCCAGTATGGTGGTGGGAGTGTTGGGTTGGGCAACCTTGTCAAAGTCAACCGCACCATGAGAAAAAAACTTTCAACAAGACAGTGATACAACACATACGGCTAAAGTGGCCAAGAAACAGTAAACACACGACAACATGAACCCGCTGGAGGGGCCAAGCCAGTTTCCAGACCTCAACACCATCAAGAATATGTGGAGGGAACTGAAGACCTGAATGATGGCAAAGAAGCATTTCAACCTCAAAGACCTAGAGAACATCACAAAGAGGAATGAAACTAAACCCCAGTGGAAGCAAAAAAGATTGTAAGCATCTACAGAACAGTTTGATTACTGTGATGGCAAACCAAACTTTGACACTGTTTACTGATCATCTAAAAATAGTTAAAATCTCAAACACAATATCTTATTGGTAAAAAAAATAAAAAACAAAAACACTATAAATCTAAATTTGGCATGGGTATGAATCATTTGGGGGGCATAACACTATGTGCAATGTTCCTGTATTCTCATACTTTGGACCCCAGAAAACGCCAAACAAATAAAAATGTTGCTTATAAAGACTGAAGGAGTCTGCAGCTGGCCATCCAAATTCGTGGCCTAATTCTGCATTCGACAGGATTTAAAATACAGCTGTTATACTTTGTCATAAGTCTTTAATCACAGTGTGTTAGTACAGACTTCACACAGCCAACCATTAGAGTTTCTAAAAAGTTAATACCCAACAAACCCAGGAGGTTATAAAAATACTTGCCATCGTTTGAAAGAAGTTTCCAGAGCCTTAAAGACTCTTTCTACCATGCGTATACAAAAATCTCTCCACTAAATAATTAACACATTTTTAATTAAACTATTTTTTTTTTATTTTTTTCAAGTTGCCACTCTTTCCTATGGAGGTAGCAGGTGGGCGGCCATCTTTGTTTTGATTCTGAAACAGGCTCAGGTTGGGAAACCACTTAATATATTTATTTTTTTCATACATTCCATTAGTACAGTCTTTAGAAATTCCATTGACACTTTTACAGCAAGTGTTTTACACCAGGTTAAAAACTTACTGCTTAATTTAATTTGAAAAAAAACAAAGACATGGTAAGCAATGTATGCTAACACAGGAGCTATATGAAATGTAGCTTCTAGATGAAAACAATTTCAGGGGAGTTTTTCTTTTTAAAGTACATGCCGATATTATCAGGAAAATGTACTGAGCCATAACATCTGTAGAGGAAAGTTCTACCACTGGTCTACATTTGAGGTAACACTAAATTGCCATTTTGTGAATGGACTTTGGTCTGCAGAAACGCATTTTCCGTAGGAACACCAGACAATCAAAAAAGCATGTCTACTTTACCTTTCTAGAGCATTCTCCTTGCTCATCCAGCATATTGAGAAAGTAATTTTGTCGCAGCGTCCTGAAAAGAAATCAATGAGAATCTCTGTAAGTAACACAAACTTGTCCTTTATCTGCCCCCAGCAGCGCAGCAGCAGCA
>NW_007577857.1:523271-525037 GCF_000690725.1 Stegastes partitus | reverse complement strand
GTCCAGTGCAGTTGAATATATCCACACTGGTTTTTAGTCACGAGGTCACAAAATAGAAAATGTATTAATTTTGATTTCTCAAGGGTTCTTGGTTCAGAAATTCGTTGACGGTGCCTAAGTGAAATGTCGCTGGTTGGGTGGCGATGCAGCCGAGAGGAGCGAGCCGAAGTCTGAGTCCCTAAATCGGATCAACTGTGAGCAAGACGCCGCTGACTACGCGGAGCGCGAATATCCAATATCCAACTTCAAACTAATGTCACCTCGGTCTATAAATGTCGTTTTTACGTGGTGGTTCAGTATTCCACGTGTTCATTTATTCAGCTTCTGTTTTGTCTGTCAGTTACTATCTTTACATGCACACAGGACATGATTTAGAACATCATCTGATTTTTCTATCCCTGTTTGACTCCAGTATTATCAGATTATTGTTCATCTGTGTCTTTGGTGCCTCTATATTACAGAAGTGAGAGTCTCTGTCAGTAAATTAGCCAATTAAAAAAAGAAATGCTGACCCTTCATCCTTTCAATATATAGCAAAGTATTCAGTCACTCCTTCTTCAAAAACATTAGTTATGTATGTCGTGTAATCTGATTTTCTTTAACACAGATTGTAGCTTTTATCCCTAAAACTATCCACATCAGTACTTATCAGTTTACTTTAACCTGCTTTGACTCTGGTGATCATTTCATTTTCAGTAATTTCAAGTAAAGATTATTTGAGTGATATTTAAATGTTCTAAAAATTTCATCCATGTCAAATCTTGCTGATCTTGACTTGCTCACTGTGTTGCCCAAAGATCAATACTAGTGTGATTTAAAATTGTATTCCAGGGATATACTCAAGGTTTATCACAGCCAAGCATCTTGGAGAATCTTTTTCATCTTTTCCCTTGCATGCCCTTTCTTCTCGCCTCCTACATCTGCAGACTTTAAAACAGTGGGTACTTTCATGCCTTTCCCTGCACTCATTTCCTGATCATGCTGTGACTGCGTGTCAATCACATGCATAACACGCTGTTTTAGTCCTATCTCATATAAGAGATCATGCAAATTTGAGTTTCATAAAAAGATTTTATCATCACATAATGTATTGTATCTGGGAGTCTGAACATCATCTTACTTTAGGAAAGGCAGGATGTAGAGTCACCAGCAGAGCACATGAGGAAATCTGCCTGCATCTTCTTCATAGTGACTGTTAGAGTGCCTCAAAATGAATGAGAGATGGTGTAATGCTAGCACGTTAGCGTTCAAGAGCAGCGCTGCATGAAGGATGTTGACCTGCTGGCGGTTGGTTTGCGGCCGTTTTACCTGCCGAGGGAGTTTTCACACGTCCTGGTGATTACAGTTTACATCCCCCCTCGGCTGATGCTGCTGCAGCCTGTGAACTCATCCAGAGTTCAGTGTCCAGCTGCAAACATCACACCCTCAGTGTCTGATCATCATCTCAGGAGACTTTAATCATACATCGTTCTCTACCACTCTGCCCACATTCAGCCAGTATGTGGACTGTCCAACTGGAGAAGGTGGAGCCTTGGACCTGCTGTGTGCCGACACCAGGATGCACATTACTGAATTATTGTTATTTTCATGTACTTTCTGTATTTTTGGATGCTGCTGAGGCGTTTAAATTCCCCCCTATGGGGGATCAATAAAGTATTACTCTATTCTATTCTATTCTATTCTATTCTATTCTATTCTATTCTATTCTATTCTAAATCCCCTGACATAGGATAATTGAAATTAGGCCCATGGCAACATAAAGTCAC
>NW_007577857.1:521312-522953 GCF_000690725.1 Stegastes partitus | reverse complement strand
TTAGTGCTTTTTCAGACTTTTTAAAACTGAAAAATTGGAATATATTCCATATTTCATAAGAAGAAGGCAAAAATCAGAGATGGATGTTTAAAAAAAAAAAAAAAGTAAGCATAATTACATGTAACTTAATATTTTTTGTTCTGTAAACATCTGACCCCATTGTGACCTTTAAGAGCCCAACATGGGCAGTCAGCCTTGTATGCTGTGGTGCAGAAGGCCTGTAGGTGGCACTGTGCACCTGAATGCAATTTAGTTGTCTCGTTGCAGTGAAGAAACACATCAGTGAATGTATTTGTTTTAATTCAGCATTAGCAACTAATAGAACTAGGTGGTAAAAGAGAAACAGATTTTTAAATGAGTACCTAAAAGAGCCCTTTTTCTTTCATGAAGAATACCGGATATCTTATCCCCATTTACCTTTTGCATGCGACTGTGATTACATTAAGCAAAGGAAAGACGACTTGTCCTCTATTAGTGGTCCTGCATCACAATGTCTGTATCCAGCTGTTCACAGTGTACTGGACAGCACTCAGCAGTCAGACAGAGCAGCTTTTGTCTGATAAATCTGAACAAGCAACAAGCCAAATTGGAATCACAAGTATCCACAGTCCGTAGAGAGTTTCAGGCTCCAGGTTTGTGGGGGCTGCAACTTTTCTACCTCAGCTGGACTGTAATTCAAGTCAAATCATGATCTGAGCAGCGCGGTCTGGGGAAGTAGCATTCTGTTGCAACATGGAGAGCTGGCAGTGTTTGCTGCTGCTGCTGCTGTGCACACTGAGCTTAAAGCTTTCCTCTGGAGACGTGACGAAAAATGACGATGACATCGACCTTGTCAGCTTTCTGAGAAATATCTACCCCGGGCTGTTGGTAAGAGACGAGCCGTTAATCATCAATGGAGACTTTCAGATAAACTCCCTCAAGGACCTGGGACACCCTGAGGACCTCACAATCACACAGCAACCCAAGGACAAACCAGTCAATCAGGACACAGACGCGGCTCCTGGACCGGTGGTGTTCACCAAAAATGGTCAGATAAGAGGGATCACAGTGGATAAGGCCCATGTATTCTATGGCATACCATTTGCAGACCCCCCTGTTGGTGCTTATCGCTGGAAGCCCCCCAGACCCGTGAGTCCGTGGCCAGGAGTTTACAATGCCTCCTTCCCCAGGGCAGCATGCATGCAGCTCTGCACTGGACCTGTCGCTGAGGAGTGTCCTCATTTAGTAAGCAACATGACAACTTCTTACTTACTTGCATGCTGTTGTGATGTCTCACTTTAGGATGCCGTCAGCATAGTGGCATTTTAAAGAGCCCATATCATGCTCATTTTTAGATTAAAGCATTATTTTGGGGGTCTATTAGAATATGTTTAGATGCTTAAATGTTCAAAAAAAATTATACTTTTCCCGTACTGGACTGTGTTGTCGCACTTCTTCTCATCCTCCGTCTGAAAGCTCTGTTTTAGCTCCTGTTTCTTTAAGACCCCCTCCCTAAAAAAGCTCTAATTGGTCAGGAGAAGACAGAGTGATGACACAGTCTAAGCCCAGACTAATGAGTGTCAGCTGGTAACAAAATCTAGAAGTTCAGCTGTAAATGTTTGAACCAGAATCAGATCCAGAACAAGAAGAGATTGGATGTGC
>NW_007577857.1:518336-520271 GCF_000690725.1 Stegastes partitus | reverse complement strand
CTAAGAATTGTCCCTAATGACATTGCCATCAAAAATTAAAGTTATCCACTGGGTCTTTAGACGCCAGGCCGAAGACTCTTGTAGCCAACAGCTTAACATTTTGCATGCTTTGCTCATGCGAATATTAGTTTGTAATAGTAATAGTAATAGTAATAGTATCTTCGCATTAACATTGGACATGTTAACATGGAGTCTACGGGGACGGACTCGTCTTTGGAGCCAGCATCAAGTGGTCATTTTAGGACCTGCAGTTTTTGGCACATGTGCTTTGGCTTAATTTTTCAGGACTGGAGGTTGTGAAAGTACCTTTAGTTACTTTGGGCTAAGAAAGACAGCAGTGGGGACAGTGTTGTATAGGCAAGTAAGTGAAAAATGTTCTTGTCAAACAAGGAATACTGGTATATATCACCTTAAAAGCCTTAAATTACATTTTTAACCAACTACTGACTAGATGTATGATGCTAGCTTAGCAGGCTAGCCTCATAGCTATCAATAGTTGTTAGCTGTGATTCTGATGTTTTTAATTGCAATAGTGCTTTATGCTCCCCTTACTTCATTTTTCCATCAAGCTCCAGTCCAGTCCCAGAGACTTTAATATGGACACTGACATCGTACTAGAAAAAACCTGCCCAACAAAACCATAAATTTTAAGACCCACTCTTGTGAAAATCTTTTCTTTTCTTTTCTTTTTTTTGCCTTGTTAACACGTGGATAGGGTGTTTTTATATGCTGGACGACATATCATGAGCAAAATAAGCAGTCGAAGCCCCGCCTGAGCATTTGAACCTTAATATTGCAGTGTACTGATGATACAGATTTAGACTTCCAAGGCTCCAAACCTAAGGGACCAGTTCTATCACTTTGCAGTATAGGACTTTCTGTATCCTTACTTTTCTTCAGAATCAGTTTCTGTTTTAAATGCGTAAAGCCGAAGTACTCCAATATTACAACTTGCCATTTTGTAGCACAGAGTAGGTTAAATTGTTTGACTACAGTCGTAGAAGAGCTGGTGTGCTCGATCTGCAGTGGTGGAGGGATGGGTGGCGATAGAGGAACTTTAAGGCTAGAGCTAAATGACAAAACTCATTTTAGTGAACAAAATCTGAATGACCTGCCTCCACTAATGTCTCAAAAAGGTCAGCGAGGACTGTCTCTACCTCAACATCTTCGTACCGCTGGACGTGAACTTCAGCTCCCCGCTGCAGAAGCCCCTGCCTGTCATGGTGTGGATCCATGGTGGGGATTTCATCGCAGGTTCTGCTTCCAAGCCGCTGTACGACGGACGCTTCATCAGTAACTTTACCCGCACTGTTGTTGTAAACGTGGACTACCGACTGGGTAAGAGCTTTTTGTAGTATTTTACTTTAAAACGGACCTGTTCTGGCGTAATAAACAATGTATTTGCATAGAGAAAAGGGGATCTTACCTGTGCATGTTGCATTATTATGTCCATTTATTACCTTTTTCAAATGGTACTGTCTATGCAGGGGTAAAGAAAAGACAAACTTTAGCAGTAGAGTTGTCCTGGTGAATGCAACAAGCAGGAATCTCATGGAATCACTTGATAATGGTGTTCCTATGTGTGTGTCTGTATGCACCAGACAGCTGGAGGCTGTATAATGCGTGCGTGTCTTTATTTTAACTGGCAAAGTCTGTTGGTAATTAATCTACTTTCCTACTGGGCTGGAAACAAGACCAGTGGTATGTGAACAGTAATTTTTAAGGAAATGACTATCTTGCCTTGGTCAATTATCTCTGGCTGATCACGTGAACCGATGCATGATTGAAGGTGCATTTGGATTCCTGGTGTCGGGCAAAGATCCTCACTCCTCAGCTGCAGGGAATTATGGGATCTTGGACCAGCAAGCGGCTCTTCTTTGGGTCCAGCGGAACATTGCTGTGTTTGGAGGTGATCCCAGCAAGGCAAGCAAGCTC
>NW_007577857.1:513139-517327 GCF_000690725.1 Stegastes partitus | reverse complement strand
CCCACAAGCTTGTTTTTTTTATTTGTTTGTTTTTTGTATCTTCAGTGAATTGTATTAACACCTACTGAATGAATTGCAGTGACAGAGGAAACAGACAAATAGCCACAAAACTCACGACCTTCCCATCAGTTCCAGCTATTAGCATTTCCATTGCAAGCATGTTAAGAGCTAATTAACAAATATTAGCATAAGAACAGATGGTGAACATGCTATACCTGCTAAATAGCAGCATGGAAGTGGTGTCGTTGCAGGCACGATAAGTGCTAATTAGCAAATATTAATATTCTAACCAACTAAACTACAGTGAGACCAAAGTGAACTTGGTGTAACTGCTAAACAACGTCGTGTGAGTGTTGTCCATGCAAGCATGTTAGTTGATAGTTAGGAAATGTAAGCATGCTAACAAAGTACATTAAAATAAATAGTAAAACATGTTGTACTCAAAGCTCTACTGTGCCAAAGTCAAGCTCCTAAGAGGTGTAAGCGCTGCTGCAGAATCTCATGTCACTGTGAATTCCCACCTACAAGCACCTGTGGCCTGACTTGTGTCATGTGTTCACTACCAGCTATTCTTCATTGTATTCAGCGGTAGTCTTCTATTCAACAACAATTACACTGTAAATACCACGTATCTAGTAGTCTATGTGTCTATGAGCTTTCAGACTAGAAGCATCAAAACATTTCCAAATTAGAAATTATGCATGTTGCCTTCCATTAACACATTTCTCCCCCAGATTGTCTGGATAATGATGCTTATTCAGTGTTTTGAAATGAATTGCTAACATGCAAAGCTTTACGTTGTGTTTGTGTGTGTGTGTGTGTCAGGTGACGTTATTTGGGGAGAGCGCCGGTGCTCAGTCAGTGAGTCTTCACCTGATGATCCAGAGCAGTAAGCCTCTGTTTAAACAGGCCATCCTGCAGAGCCTGCCCTTCTCCATCCCTCTGAAGACCAGGTGAGGAACTGTCAAGGCCGTAAAGGTTCCTGATGTGCAACTGACTTGTGCTTCGGTGGAGCTACAAATTACAGTTGGCTCAAAAGACACCAAGCTGTCAGAAGTATTAATTAATGAGAGGACAGTGTGTTTTCCTGAGCTCCTGCTGTGTCAAATCCTCACAGGAGGCTCTCCGGCACACTAGAAGCTGAACTGTAATTTTATTGTTCTGCACTTCTTCCCCAGACACGACGCCTTGAAGTTGGGGAAAGACTTTGCTAAACAGACCAACTGCTCTGTGAGCGACATCGTCTGCCTGCTGTCTCTTGCTCCGCAGGCCGTCCTGGCCGCCCAGATGAAAACAAGTAGGATGCCACACACCCCAAATTTAGAGCAACACTCATGGCTGCCCACACAGTTACATAAGGAAGCAGGATAAAGTATGTTTATCTGCGAAAAGTGATGAAAAACATTATGTTTATCCTGACATAATGGAAACCAAAATCATTAACACAGGAAAGAGAGCCTCTAATGGGGCAATTAGAAGGATTTTACTGACTCACAGCAGAAAATTAATATAATATATCTGCAGGGGTTAACAGGGTTGTTGGTCAGTATCACTGGCTCTGTGATTACGCCATCAGCAGCAGTTTTCAAGCTGGCTGAACGCACACTCTGGCCCAAAAGGGGAGTTAAAGTCACAGCGGAGAACACTTCTTAGTGATTAAGACAGAACAAAATACTTCAAAGTATTTATTAGTTTTTAGCTTTTTTTTAGTTTTAACCGTGGGGAGACATAAATTTCTCTTTGTTGAACTTCTGTGTTAAACTCACTGCTTTATGTTGTAAATCTGAAAATCTAACTGTATTGACAACTCATGTGGTGTGTTTTTGATTCCAGGTTCCAGGATTGTGAACCCATTCAGGTTTCTGGAAGTTTTTGAGACTTGGGGTCCATACATCGATGGGGAGTTAATAAAAGAGCAGGCTGTCACTGCCTTTCAGAAGGGCCACTGGCAGAAAGAGAAGCCAGTGCTGTTGGGTCAGTGATGCACACAGAGACATATAAAATGCCACTGCAACATTATTATGGATTTATATCTTGTTTTCTCAGCTATTTCCTTTCTGTTGGATTCCCACTGGTTCTTGTTATAAGACGATTGGATATGGAAATTCCCAAGATCACAACAAAGCTGATGGCAATGTTTACTGTTTAAAAGTGATTTTTAAACCTAGAGACAATCAGACAGCAGAAAGATGGTGAAAATGAATCACAACAAGGCTACAGGCAACATAGAAGTCTTCTTTTTGTTTGGACTGACGTTCTGTTTTCCGTCCTGCAGGTACGACCTCAGAGGAGGGGATGCTTTTTGTATACGGGGTCTTCAGCAAGCCGGTCTCCGCGGTGGAGTGCACTGTGTACATCACAGCCATCTTTAAACAACACTCCCTGCGGATCCTACACAAATACCTGCCCCTGTACCGGGACGCTGACCGCAGGAATATGCTAGCTCAGGTGAGGCGAACTCGATGCACCATGTCTTTTCAGTGTCAGCATTCTGGTTGATATATAGTTCAAATATAGATGCAGCCATACACACATTTTTGGCAAAAGGGAAATATAATATCAAAGAATGGAGCCAATGAGGATTTATTTCAGTGGTAATGTTGAAACTCCAAAAACCAATTCCATTTTTAGCCTGGCTTTATACCAAATGAGCTGATCAGTCCCCTACTTTATTTCTGATTGAACAGTCTCCATAACTATTGGATAAACTGCTATACATATTTGTATAGATAGTCATATTTCCAACAAGATAAATTATATTACCTTTGGTGATTCCCAAATTTTCATCAAACACCATCATGAGTTAAATGTTTTAGTCCACACTGTACTTTTTCTCCTTTAAAATTCTATCCATCCATCAGCTATACTCATTTTGTCCTGTATAAGGTTTGGTGTTGGTGAGAGGCTAACCACTGCAACACTGTGATATTTCTATATGCCTAAATAGCAGATGCTAGCATGCCAACGCGCTACGCGAAGACAGTAAACATGGTAAACGATACCTACTACCTGCGTTATCACAGCAAAAACTGGCTGAGCCACCACTGGCGCTACAGTAAGGACTTTAAGGGACCGGTATTAAAATGCACTTTAAAACCAAAAACGTAGCTCAAACAGACTTGGCTGTAATTGCAAAAAAAGAACAAAAACATGCACATTCATATGATGAGTTGGAGAAAAATGTATTGCTGCCTTCATCTAGAAAAAAAAAAATTTGCGCATTAGCAAAGATGCTTCTAGGAGCATTTATTAAATTACTAACTTATGTTATTGCTTGGAGGATAAATGTTGAAGAAGAGTGTTTATACTCAAAGTTCATGGGAGCATCTATACTTATGTGCAGACTATATTCTTCTGGATGATGACTCACACTTCTGCTTGAGGCAAAAAGCTGGAATTCACAGCTCTGTGCCTCCTGGCTCTGTGACACTCTGTTCCACCTGGAGCTCTCTCCAAGAACTGTGTCTTTTGCATTTTAGCATGAATTTGTACTCACAATGTCATGAGCGATACAAATGAGACTAACCTCCTAGTTTTTCCTCTCGTGCCACAATGAGATTGACATTTGGGATTTTGAGTGAAATATCCTGGAAGGATTCCAAGAACTTTGTTCCATCAGGTCAAATTGTTGAAGATCCCCGGTCTTTTCCTTGAGCACCATCATCTGGTCAAATTTTTCATTTTAAATTCAGGTTAGCATGCTAACACACTGGAGTGAACAGTAAGTTGGTAGGCATCGTTCAGTTTTATCACAATGTGTTTATGTCCGAGCTGTGTACAAGCTGTGACAGTACCGTTGACTCTATAAAGATGGTCGAACCCTTTGAGTCACCCATATGTTTCCTGCCATCATGACAGTAGCCTACCTGACTCCTGGCTAAGCCCAAAATCAGCAAAGCGTTGGAATGTGAGCAGCTCTAAGGCAAGGCATGCCCGTGTCTCTGGGCCATGATGGCGCAGACATCTCCCTCAGAGCCACCATGCCGTTAATTTTGCTCAGCTTTCTACAGTTCTACAATTTCATTTGGCAGACGCTTTTATCTGAGAGCAGATACAACACAAGCAAGGATCTAGTCAGGAGAAAACAATCTGGATAAGTGCCATAGAACAAGTTCAAGTGTGATAGGGTGTTGATGCCAATAGCAGGCTGTGTGGGAGGTAAGAGGAATATATATATATATATATATA
>NW_007577857.1:511043-512919 GCF_000690725.1 Stegastes partitus | reverse complement strand
GCTTTTGTTGGTCGAGCGTAGTGAGCGGGAGGAAGTGTAGACTCGAAGAAGAGCGTTTAGGTAGGAGGGAGCTGTTTTCATTCTAGTTTTGTGGGCAAGTGTCAGAGTTTTGAGTTTGATGTAGGCAGCAACTGGAAGCCAGAGAAGCCATCTGAACAGTGGGGTGATGTGTTGTTTTTGGCTGGTTGAAAGCCAGATGTGCTGCTGCATTCTTGATCATCTGCAGAGGTTTGACCGTGGATGCGGAGAGGCCTGCCAGTAAGAAGTTGCAGTAGTCAATGTGTGATATTATCAGAGTTCGTACCAGGAGTTGTGCTACATGTTCAGACAGGAAAGGTCTGATCTTTCTGATGTTGTACAGGACGAAACGACACGACCCAGCAACAGAGGCCACATGAGCCTTGAAGGTTAGCTGGTCATCAATCATGACACCCAAGTTTCTGGCAGATTTTGTGGGTCTGAGTTTGGTTGAATCAAGCTAGATGTTGATTTCTTGTTGTAGAGGGGGACTGGCTGGGATGACAATGAGCTCAGTCTTAGAGAGGTCGAGTTGAAGGTGGCATTTTTTCATCCATGCCGAGATGTCTGGCAGGCTTGATGAGATCCAGGCAGAGACTGTGTGGTCGTCTGGGGGGACCGACAGGAAGAGCTGGGTATCATCAGCATAGCGGTGGTATGAGAAACCATGGGCGTGGATTATTGCACCATGTGAGGTTGTGTATATTGAGAAGAGAAGGGGACCGAGCACTGACCCTTGAGGAACCCCTGTGGACAGGTTGTGCAGTTCGGGCACTCCAGGATACTCTGAAGTATCTCCCTGAGAGGTAGGACATAAACCAGCGGAGGCCAGATCCTGAGATGCCAAGCTCAGTGAGTGTGGAGAGGAGGATGTGGTGGTTAACTGTGTCAAAGGCAGCTGACTGATCTAACAGCAGTAGAGCTGAAGACCAGCAGCTCCAGCAGAACACAGTGATTCTGTTACAGATAGGAGTGCAGTCTCAGTAGAGTGACCCCGTTTAGAACCAGACTGATTCGGGTCGTACAGGTTGTTGTCACAGAGGGAAGTAGAGACTTGGTTAAAGACAGTATTTTTGACAGGAAGGGCAGGAGTGAAACTGGTCTGTAGGTTTCAACCTGGGCTGGGTCGACTGTAGTTTTTTTAGTATTGGGGTGGCTCGAGCTTGCTTAAATGTAGCGGGGAACACCCCTGTAGCAAGTGAGGAGTTGATGATGTGTGTTACTGCAGGGTTCAGTGCTGAGGACATGGTTTGTAAGAGGTTAGATGGTATCGGGTCCAGTGGACAGGTAGTAGGACGAGAGTCCAGCAGTAGCTTGGAGACTTATTCCTCAGTCAGAGGGGAGAACGAGGAGAATGTGGCCCTATGAGCTGGTGGCTGAACAGTGAGTTGGTCAGACAAAGAAACTCAGTTACTGATTGTAGAGACTTTGTTCGTAAAAGATGATGCAAACATGTCTGCACTGAGCAGAGTGGAGGGTGGTGGAGGAGGTGGGTAGAGGAGTGAGTTAAAAACAGAGAATTTTTTTTGAGCATCTGTTGTTCCACAGATTTTGTTCTGATAGAAACTGGTCTCAGCAGTTTTTAAACTGGAGGAGAATGATGCTAGTAGACCTTGATAGTTGCTGAGGTCAGACGGCTCTCTGGATTTACGTAATTTACTTTCTGCTGCTCTGAGCCCCACCCTTTGCTTTCTGGTGTCATCAGTGAGCCATGGACAAGGATGGGAGGTATGAGCAGGTCTGCATGTTTTGTTCAGATTGTTCAGAGAGGAGGCTGGTGAGGAGCAGAGAGTGTCTGTTATGAGGAGGAGGCATGGAAGCCAAGACCTCATTAGAAAGCTGGGTCAGTTTGAGGGAC
>NW_007577857.1:504889-508698 GCF_000690725.1 Stegastes partitus | reverse complement strand
ACGCAGAGCCTCAGAAGGGCTTTTCAACGGCACTGCATTGTTGAATAATTGCATTAAATCCAATTAGTTTGCGATGAGCCTAAACATGACCTCACCGCTTTTTATTTTGCTTTGCATTAGGCTCCACAGTGGCATGAAAACAAAGTTTGCACATCATCTAATATAGTCACATTCACTGCAAATATTATGTAAGGAAATATATTATGTGTAGAAATCCAGCAATGTTAACATGAAGAATAATGACACGTCTCAAATATCATCCTTCTGTACTTACACTTGCTATTATGAATGCATCACACTGACATGTATGGCAACATGCAGTGCACTTATCAGACAGTCCAGTTAAAGCCCTGGACACTTCTCACCTTACTCACTGGTCACCATTTTGGCAGTGTGACACAGGAAGAGGCACCACCAACCAGTTTTTAAACTGCAGTTGAGGAGGCTGCCGTTGTTGCTGGTGGAGTGGTGAAAACAAGTCTAGACAAAGTGTTTATTTATTACTAAGTACCACTATGCTGTTGTTGAAAAGAAACCTTTACTTTTTTTGGCTAATTAGGCAGTCTGTAGTGATTCATACTGAAAAGCAAAACCAGCTGATGTTCTGATCGGCGACAATCGCAGTCAAATGTTGTCATCGTCGCCGGTGATTCTGTCATCCAGGCCGTGGTAGTCCTAAAGGCTTCAGTAGAAGGCAGCCGGACTTCTTTTTTTGTTCTTGGAAGTGTGAATGGTTGTGAAACTGTCAGAAGAAGCATGACTGAAGGCTAGAACAGCCACCTCTAAACGGGAGGGGGGTCTACGACATGACCTATCAGGTACTCACAGGACAGTACTGAGATCGCACTTGAGGCAGTTTCACAACTATTCACACCTTGAGTCGTGAGTCTTGGGTGGTTCACAGGCCATGAGGCATGTGGTTTAGGGTTGAGAATAGAAACCTGGGACTCCTCACCAGTTGGTTAGAACTGAAGAAGCCTCTTGGATGAAGTCCAGCTGCCTTCTACTGAGCAACTTAGGATGATTTCCAGTAAGTGTACAAATCACCATGTTCAATTTAAGACAGTGCTGCCCTGTTGAACTTCATCCACCAAAGTAAGTAAATAATGTACACAGTGTACTGCATAGAAGTGTTCTAACAGAAGTACCCGTGTAAAGCCTCGGTCACAACCCGCTGTATGGGCGCCTACAGACTGTCTGCATCCACATTTTGTGCAGAATTGCACATGCCACGCAAGTCTGTCTTGAGAAATTTCGAGGTCGCAGACAGCCTGTAAGCACGCACGGAGGATTCTAGACATGTCTAATAAATTCTACGAATTCTCTGTGAACAGTGATGCTGCAAGTGTAACTCCCCGCAAGTGAGACGTACAATTTTTAAGGTACTGTGGGAAGACAATCTGTGGTCTAAGACACGTCTCACACAATGAGGGAGCAAGTTCCCCTTGTGTGTGAAGTCCAGCGCACGCACTCACAACTCACAAACAAAANAGAGTGTCTGTTATGAGGAGGAGGCATGGAAGCCAAGACCTCATTAGAAAGCTGGGTCAGTTTGAGGGACCGAAGGTTGCGGTGGAAGGAGATCATTTATGGAGGAACTGGAGAGTCTTCCGGTAACTTTAATGAAATTCAAATAGGTGAGTTGCATAAAAATTCCCCTTCCATACAGTTGTCATGATTAAGGAAATTAGCTATAGAGACTGCACAGGTGTTTATTTCTGCTATAAAGTTGTACATTCTAACATGGGGGTCTATGGGGACTGACTCACTTTTAGAGCCAGCCTCAAGTGGACATTCAAGGAACTGCAGTTTTTGGCACTTGGAAAGTACACAGGTGGACTGGTGGATGGTGACACAGCAGAGGGAGAAAGCCTCCAGCTTTTCGATGCACAGTGTACGGTGGCAGCCTCGGGCAGCTACAGGGGGGTGAGGAGGCGGTTCGTCCCAGACTTATTTAGTATTCAGTCACAGTTGACTGTGCCTTTGGGAAGTCTCGCATGTCTTTATGTAGGGCACTTCTCCAGCGGACGGGGGTCAGCACAAATGTCTCAGAATTCTTTCAAGACTAAAATTCCTCATCTTTCTGTGAAACTAAGGAAATTTTCTTTATTGTTTTTAACCTGGTTGTTTTGAATTTGTGCTCTTGACAGCATGTAAAAAATACAGTTGTTCTTCCAGCTTCCATTTCCAACCTTGAAAATACAACCCTACATATGCATTCCCTATATTTTGAGGCACAGCTTTCAAAGGGCTTAATGATAATCGTCTAAAGTCACATACATGCATTTCCTCTGCGACAGGCCACACTTATTTAAGACTAGTTCATAGAGAAATTTTCAGTTCACAGAACGTAAATTTACTGAAGCTTCCTCCTTATAGTCACACAAATAGCCTTTAATTATTATTCTTCCATTTAGCGTGGCTTTGTCTCCCCGTCATAGTTCTGTCTGCTGGCTGTGAGGAAACTGTCAACCAGCTCGCACTGAACTAGAAATTTGTAAGAAACCACAAATGTGCAGAACATCTCCACAGACTCAACGCTCTGTCTCAGTTCAAATGTAGTCGCACGTGTAAAGAAAAAAAAAATAAAAAGACAGGCAGCATTTACACATCACACCATAACTTGTGCTTGTTTCCTTCCATATTTCTCTCCTGCTCACTAACTGAAAAGTGAGCATCCATACACAGTCTGCCACACACACTCAAACACACACATGCATCGATAACCACTCAGAGTGGCTGTGCGAGGCAGTCCGTCATGCGTGGATCGATGTCCCGCCTAGCCGGAGCCCGGTGTGTAACGAGGACCCAGCTGTGTCCCGGTGCTGTCTGCAGCCTCTCCATGTCTAACGAGGCTGATGCTGAATAGAAAGCAATTGTTCTCTTTTGCTGCCGGGATTTGTACGTTGGAAAATGCTGCATTTTCTCAAGCTCAGGCTGATGAGATAAGCTTTCGTCCTGTATGAAAGTTTGGCGTTGCTAACGACTTTCCAGACTTCAGTGCAGCTCCTCGTCTCTTTAAACACTTTGCCTACAGAGGGCGCTCCAACTCCAGTGTGTCTCACTCTGACAGGCAGCAGTAGGTTTTTTTTTTTTTCTTGCCTCCATCATTTGTATGGGTGAAGCATGTGGACCACCTGGAGTCAGGGAGTTTGTCTGTTTGAGATGCAGCCTGACTGCCCCACTAAGAAGTGCCTCGTCTCTCATGAACATCTACAGTGACAGGAGGGATCAGCTGAAGAATCACAGATGAAGTACAGATATGGGGGCTGCCAGAGGAAGAAACAGTGACTGGGTGAACTGACACTGCATTTCATTGTCCTAATGAGGGTAAAGTGAATATTTAAAACACCTCTAAGTAGGATGCAGTACGATTTAAATACAGCCTCTGAAGTGGACATAAAGTCGAAAACAAATCAATCAATAAAAACGGAACACTATAATGTCCATGAAGGTAGAATTTAGGTCAGTTGTGTTAGACTGCATTAGTTTTGGCATCCAAGTGTAATATTCAACAATCTTTTTATTCTGTTTGAGCAGTGGGTCTTGTGACTATATGCAACATGAAAGATGTTGGTCAGACATACGCAGAGCCTCAGAAGGGCTTTTCAACGGCACTGCATTGTTGAATAATTGCATTAAATCCAATTAGCTTGCGATGAGCCTAAACATGACCTCACCGCTTTTTATTTTGCTTTGCATTAGGCTCCACAGTGGCATGAAAACAAAGTTTGCACATCATCTAATATAGTCACATTCACTGCAAATATTATGTAAGGAAATATATTATGTGTAGAAATCCAGCAATG
>NW_007577857.1:496801-499144 GCF_000690725.1 Stegastes partitus | reverse complement strand
ATGTTACGATCAATACTAGACGGATGCACTCTAGTCATACAGAGCCCCTTAATTCCCAAAAGGTAATACTTTTTACCTCTTGTGCACATGATAATCACCTGACTACCAGGTTATGCATCATTACTTGCTGGAGAGTCGGCACATGGGCAACGGAAGAAGCCGTTAAGTTTTGAGGTTCTGGCTTGGAGTGCAAAATTGCATATTTTAGCAGAGCTGACTGTAACGACTCCTACTAGATTACACAGAGCCCCTCAAGTCCCTAAAGGTGATAATGCTCATCTTGTGCAACCAAGTTATAACTTGACAAAATAATGGGCCGTTTCATGTTTTAATTACATTTCCCACAGTTGCTTTGTTTGCATGATTACATTCATTTTATGATAGGAGCAGCAGCAGTAAGGTCTGCTGTGTCTCATCACTGAATACTGTTCCATGCCGTTGCGTACATGTTCTTCTATTACCTGAGAGAATGTGTCTGGGTCATGGTGAACCTACACTTGGAAATAGCTCTGCTGGAAACATGTATCCAAAAAAAAAGAAAAGAGTCTTCCCTTGAACATGCTTCGTGCAGCATCCACAGCAGCCGTGGCACATGAATTAATTATTGCACACAAATGACGCCTTGGCTGCATATAGTTCCTCTCCTCGTTTGATGTTTCCATTCACTTGCTGCAAGTGTGTTTATGCCCTACTTGGGAATTTTTATCGCTGTCAAAATACAGAGGTGGACTGCTGGATGATGACACAGTGGAGGAAGAAAGCCTCCAGCAGTTTTCTGTCAGGCTTCTCTACACAGAGCACAACGTGGAGGCCTCAGGGATCTGCAGGGGGTCAGGAGGTGCCACTGCTGGACATATTTAGTATTCAGTCACAGTTCGCTGTGCAGTAGGGAGACGGCGGAGTCATTGCTGCAGCTCGCCCCTCCACATGCACACACACCTCCTGCACGTCTTTATGAAGGCCTCCAGAGGACCGAGGGGGTCAGCAGAAATGTCAACCAGTCGGTCGCAGAGGAGGCTGATGGAAAAAGCTCAGCTTCACTCCTTTTCCGAGCACATACCATGTTTGTGTGCATTTTTCTCTGCATTGCACAAAAACCCAGTATCTCTGAACAACACAATCATCGTCTCTCCCACTGAAAACACAACTCGACTGCATGAGCTCATCTCTCTGAAGAGTTTCTCTTGCTGTGACAGAATCAGAAAACACTTCTGCTGTCATAAAAGCTAATGACACGAAAATGGTGCTCTAAACTTTATTTTGTTAGCGGGAGAATTCCAGCTCAATCACTGACAAGCTCATCAGCTGTATATGAAAAGCTGCCAGCAGTACGAGCCGTTCCAGTGAAGAGGGAGTCTCTATCAGGATTATTGCCGTCGCACAGAGAGCTGCTGAAGAGATGTGAAACAAATCACACTGCACACGGAACGCCTGCTTCCACCGTGTTTGCTAGTGCGGTAGCCGTGTTCAATTCACTTATTTATGTTGTTCTCTACAGAAACATTCCATTAGAAAATCAATTCTAAACAACACCTACAGTGTGTTTGGGCCCTACAACAGGCCAAGGTAATGTGTGTTTCCATTGAGAGGCAATGCTATCGCAGCACAAACACTGGAGGAAAAGGTGTTTTATAGCTCCGGCAAAATGGTGGCGTGACTGATTGTAAACAAGGGTGACATGATTTATACATGCAGCGATTTTATCCTGGAAAACATGCGACCTCAGCGTTAAAGGCTTCTACAGTGGTCGGGTTTCAGTGCTTGTTTTGAGGCGGTATCTTCAGCTTGTTAGTGAGTTCCAGGGGAACTAATCACCTGTCTGCATGTGGAGAAGGCCGGCCAGGGTTCTTGTTATTGTTTCTACGATTGCAGCTCTTCCTGGTTGGATGAGATGAAGCTCAGGCTGATATAGAAATCACAAGTGATGTTGCTTCAAATCACTTTGTTCGTTTTACTTCAGAGATTCTTCGATGCTGATTGTGGAATTTGTTCACTTATTATCTAAAGTACATACGACATTAGGTGAAAGCATCACTTTTCAAATGGAGTTACTTCCCGACCTTTACCCGTCCTTCACTTTGAGAGCATTGTTACTGCACTCCCTCCAGATCCTGCCCCTCTTTTTTCCAAATAGCCCCTGCTTAGGTCCAAATCTGCTCCTGCTCAAAACTGTTTGTCTGCACTCAGATATGCTGCTGCTACACAAATGTCCTGTACTTCAGTCTGAGTCCATCTCCTCACTCTCACACTGCTTCTAAGCATCAGACTTCTGCTCTCAGATTTTAATCCCAGATCTTGGGGAAACAACCCTTTTGTAAATTACGTATATAACACGTCATTAAG
>NW_007577857.1:492240-496082 GCF_000690725.1 Stegastes partitus | reverse complement strand
TGTCAACCAGGAAGTAGCAAAACCCTGGCTTCATTTTCTCAGTGCAGAAACCAACGAGTGACGTCACGGTAGCTACGTCCATCTTTTATACAGTCTATGGTGAAAAGCAGTGCTGCAGAAGTGTACAGTTCGAGAATAACAATGCAAATTTTTATCATGAAAGCATTTAAACGTATTCTAGTAACCCATCCATCCATCCATTCTCTATACACCGCTTAATCCTCACTAGAGGGGCTGGAGTCTATCCCAGCTGACTCAGGGTGAAGGCAGGTTCACCTGGACAGGTAACCAGTCTAACCACCGCTACACCTTCCAGCCCTCATTCTAGTAACCCCAAAAATAAAATTCCAAACCGGTATATGAGCATATTACAGGCTCTTTAACAACAATAAATATGCTGTATATTTACTCGTAATGTTTACATTTTTGGACATTTGAAATAGTTCAACTTGTCTTTACTTGTTTGGCTCTAATGGACGCTTCCATTAGCATGTACATGCAGCTCTTTGGTCACGACTGGAGGGCAAAGATGCATTTAAGCATTTTTAATGACACATGCAGAGAAAGAAGTATATTAAAAAAAGAAACAGATCAGGTGTGACACACTCATCGGCTGAATGGTAGCAAGACCAGAGGAAAAGTTTATTTCCAGGGCTTTACTTGTATGATACATGACATAAATACATCTGTACCTTTGTGAGACGTGACTATTAGCGTTCAGGTACAGGATGTATATGTCAGGTATGACACATTTGTGCCTTTTTGAAGCAGAGCCATGCATGAGTGAAGACAGGCAGAAGAGAAGGAGAGTGTTTGTGTTTGTCTGTCAGCTTCCTACAGCCAGCCTGTTAGTGTTCAGGTTTCAGATGCGCGGCTGTGTGGGCGCAGGTTGTGTGCTGCTGAAAAAGACACACTGGTTTCCAGGTAACAGGCAGGAGAAGACGGTCTACCTTCATTTTCTCTCTTTAGCCGAGGGAATGCTAGTTTTTACAGCTCTGCCCCTCCACCCCCCCACGCCCGCCCATCTCTTTGTAGATGTCGTGCTAATTAGCTTTATGCATTTTCTTTTCTTCGACAATGCAGCAGAAGCTACAGGAGAACATTTACTGTAATGCATCTTTGACAATGCTGAACAAATTTTCAGCTTGAAAGAAGATTGTTTATTGCTTTCTTTCCAAGGCTGCAGATTTCTCCGGTTTCAATAGATGCAATAATTACAATGCTGTTAGGTTAGCAACGTGGACCTGGTAACCAGCACATGCAACGTATCGCCACAGATAAAAATCTCAACAAATCTTAAGCCATGACCTTTTTTTAGTTATTATAGATACAAGGTAAAAAAAACAAACAAACAAAAACAAGTGAGAGTATGTTTTCAAATGACGTCATTCAGAAAAAAAAGTTATTAATAAATGAATTAAATGATAATAAGGACGTCACCAAACCAGAGAAAGTGTGTTCATCAGTGTTTTTCTTCCACGACTGGAGGAGGGAACAAGTGTTTGAGGTCAAAGGAAGAATGAACATCTCATTGTAAAAGACAAAGAACAGTTTGTGGTAAAAATGCTTAAAAGGAGCGCCGCTTCCCTTGACCTGAGGTTGTTGACAAGCCAGCCAGTCCTTCTTAACAAAGCTACACATTGAAACTGGAAGATAAAGTGAAAGTTGCAGGCACAATCGAGATAATAATAATGTTTCAGCACCAGATGTAAATGAAAATAAGGATTGTATTTCATTATGTGGATAACGTATGACATGTTAGTAGAGAGCACTGTAGCCTCGCAGTTAGAAGGTCGCTGGTTTGTGTCCCGGTAAAGGCCACCCGGGATCTTTTTGTGTGGAGTCTCCATGTTCTCCCCGTGCAGTGTGGGTTCTCTCCGGGTTCTCCGGCTTCCTCTCACACAGTCCAAAAACATGTTGAGGTTAATTGGTGATTCTAAATTGTCTGTAGGTGTGAATGTGAGTGTGCTTGGTTGTCTGTCTCTAAGTGTAGCCCTGTGATAGACTGGTTACCTGTCCAGGTGAACCTGCCTTCACCCTGAGTCAGCTGGGATAGACTCCAGCCCTCCATGACCCTAGTGAGGATTAAGCGGTGTATAGATGATGGATGGATGTTAGTAGAGATTCATCCCCTGACAACGTGGGTATCTGCACCAAATTTCTCAGTCGTCTATTCAGTGTTTGAAATGTAGGTATTGTAGCCAGGACCAAAGTGGTTGACTGTCTGACCAACATTGTTGTCCCAACATTTCATCAGCTTGGAGGCTGACGGCAGGTCTGTGGCTCATCGTTATGAACGAGTTGAATTGACGTGTAGGTTGCAGCTACAACGTATTGAGATGATGCTGACGTTACGACCAGCTCATTTTTTATGAGGCTATTTATTAGGACTACGTTTAAATTTACATGACGTCTGACCTTCATTTCAACATCTAAATGTTTCCTGGGAAGCCACAGCAACACCTGAAGATCATTCAGTTATAAAAAGTCTTACAACATCTGACCAGCTCACTCTTGTTTTTTTTCCTACAGATTGTTACCGACTTTGTCTTCCTGTGTCCGTCCAGGAGGTCAGCGCGAGCCGTCACAGCAGCAGGCAGTGAGGTGTGGATGTACGTGTTCGACCACGTGACCTCCGACAAGCGCGTCTGGTCAGGCCTCACGTTCTGCTACCAGCACGCCTGCCACGGTGCCGAGCTGCCCTTTGTCTTCGATTCTGCCTCGGTGGCCAACTTCACCTTGTCACCGCCAGAGAAGCTGCTGTCCAATCGGATGCTGTGCTACTGGGGCGCCTTTGCCCACACCGGTGACCCTTCCTCCAGGGCGCAGCAGACGTTCTTCTGCCGGCAGCAGCGTCTGCCCGTTTGGCCACGTTACTCCGACACCAGCGGCTGGCTCTCCATGAACCTGACGGTGCGCTCTCATGCACAAGTGGGAACCAGGAACCATATATGCGACTTCTGGGATCAGCTGGGCATCTATTAGTGACGGAACAAGTCGGTGACAATATATGCTGTTCACGTTATCACAGCCTTTGCAGTCTGAGGTTGTGGTGTTTATCAGTATATTATATATCCATTAGTAATAAACATGACCTTTTAAGAAATGCTACCAAACAGCAGCTCTTGTAATTCTCCCTATAATGTAATATTGTTGGGTCTTGACCTGATTATATGAAGTGTCCTGAGATGACTGATGTTGAAGATTGGTGCTGTATAAATAAGACTTCCCCAGCAGCATGTAATAATTCAGAAGGAAAAAGCCACTAGTGCACACCAGTTTGAGGAAAAACAGGACACAGATTACTGAAAAACTGGAGTTATTTAGAAGTTTGCACATCAGTCTACACTTGTAAGAAACACACAGTCACTGCATGTCGTTAGCGAGCTTGTGGTGAATACACAAAGGGCAAATGAAGTCCAGAATCTAAATATGGCCACATAAAGCAAGACATGTGCGTCTCATTACTTCTTAACAAATGCTTAGAGTGCAGTGACTGTGAGACATCACTGTGTCGGGCCAGGACCAGACAAACTGGTGGAACTTCTGCTGTCTGCCCGTAATCAGTTACTAAAAATAGGTCTGAGTAAAATTAAACCAACAATATGTCATCCATGATTTATTATTGAGTAAGAGGTTTCCCTTGTAGTCTTGTTTTTCATTTTACTCTGGTGTGAAATCCAGAGCTTATGTCCTCCATGAAATGTTTTTGTCGTGTTAACTTGTGTCTAAATGCATGAACTGAATTTAACCACTAAACCCTACCTTTCATTTATTGTAAATTTACAACAGCATTGATACATAGGGTACTGTAATTTAGATTGCTGTCAAGATGCTGTACT
>NW_007577857.1:488152-490377 GCF_000690725.1 Stegastes partitus | reverse complement strand
ACTCTCCATGTTCTCCCCGTGCAGTGTGGGTTCTCTCCGGGTTCTCCGGCTTCCCCTCACACAGTCCAAAAACATGCTGAGGTTAATTGGTGATTCTAAATTGTCCGTAGGTGTGAATGTGAGTGTGCTTGGTTGTCTGTCTCTAAGTGTAGCCCTGTGATAGACTGGTGACCTGTCCAGGTGAACCTGTCTTCACCCTGAGTCATCTGGGATAGACTCCAGCCCCCAATGACCCTAGTGAGGATTAAGCGGTGTATAGATGGTGGATGGATGGATTTTGCAGAACTGTTTTAATTCAGCAACACTGGGGGGTTTTCGAGCATGAACAGCCTTTTTCAGGTCATGCCACAGCGTTTCAATCAGATTACAATCCGGACTTTGACTAGGCCACTCCAAAACCTTCATTTTGTTTTGTTTTAAGCCATCCAGAAGTGGACTTGCTGGTGTGTTTTGGATCGTTGTCCTGCTGCAGAGTCCAAGTGCGCTTCAGCGTGAGGTCATGAACTGATGGCCAAGCATTCTGCTTCAGGATGTTCTGGTAGAGAACAGAATTCATGGTTAGGTTGTCCTGGTCCTGAAGCAGCAAAGCAGCCCCAGACCATCAAACTGCCACCACCATGTCTGACTGGTGCTATGAAATGCTGTGTTACTTTTACGCTGCTCTTGGGGTCATTTTGGTCGGCCGGCTGCTCCTGGGAAGGTTCAACACTGTTCCATGTTTTCTCCATTTTTGGATAATGGCTCTGGAGTCCCAAAGCTTTAGAAATGGCTTTGTAGCCCTTTCCATAGATAGATGTCCATGACTTTATGTCTCATCTGTTCTTGAATTTCTTTGGATCGCTGCATTTTGTTGCAGCTTTTTGAGATCTTTTGGCTGAATTCATTTTGTCAGACAGGTTCTATTTAAATGATTTCTTGATTGAACAGGTCTGAAGTTGGGTGTGGTCAATAAAATTAAACTCAGCTTTCCAAAAAAATGTGATTAGCTACTGTTAATTCATGAGTTAACAATTACTTCTTCACACAGGACGAGGTAGGTGTGGATAGCTTTTTGTCCCTTAAAATATTAAATCATGATTTAAAAACTGTATTTTGTGTTTACTTTGGTTATCTTTGTCTAATATTTAAATTTGTTTGATGATCTTAAACATTTTAGTGGGGGAAACATTTTTTAAAAATAAGAATTTGAGGAGGGGCAAATACTTTTTTACTGCACTGTATATACAAGTCAATTACAAAAACATTTAGTGTTTTGTCTTTTNACGCTAAAGAGGTCCTGACCAGAGGGCTGCACTACGAAGCGAGATCAGTGGGTTATCGAGGTGTGTTGAGCTTAAAGTCAGAGTTTTTAGTGTCAGTGTTTTACCTGGCTAGATCTCCATGGTAACTGATGCTGTGGAGCTAGGTCTCCATGGGAACAGATGCTGTGGAGCTAGGTCTCCATGGTAACTGATGCTGTGGAGCTAGGTCTCCATGGTAACTAATGCTGTGGAGCTAACCTGGTCAGGAGCAGGTTATGTTCAGAGTTTCAGATTTAAATCAGCTGGACAGAGCGTCTCCCTTTAACCAGATGGTTTCCTGACTAAACTACAGGTTCTCAGCTGAGGGAATGTGTTTTATCTGCAAACATGCCGAGTTGTGCGTTACTAATATCACTGAAGCCGTGCAGTTACAGTATCACACATAAGTATTGCATTGCCATGGGAACCAGACATGTATTTAGTTGGTGATGCAGAAATCACATAAATATGTTTTTATGTTTTGTTCTGATTTGCTGTCAGGTCCGTTTACTCTGGTGCTACTGCAGCTGATAGAACAAAAATTAGAAAATGGATTATTCTGCTGGTATTTATTACAGAGAATATTCAATCAATAACATTAATTTCGCTCTGATTGGGCTAAAAATTAAAGTGATTTCCTGCATTATGGGACAGTGTCAGACCTAAACACACTTCAATACAAGATCATGTTTAAATATGAAGTCTAAAGTTTAACTTTAACGTGCAGCTGTCAGTTGGAAATAATCGGCTGCATCGGTAAAATATTTTATTACGCATATATAACAGCTTTTTTATTAGCATTCCTGTCTTGACCATTTGCAGTAGTGGTGCTTTTTACCATCACATTTTTTTATATTCCTCATTGTTCTCCATTAAAACATGTTGACTGAAGCAGCTGCACACGATCGTTTACTTTTGTGCAGAAGAGTCATGTGATGCGTTAAA
>NW_007577857.1:481686-485777 GCF_000690725.1 Stegastes partitus | reverse complement strand
ATCTGATTTCATGTGTTGTTTTACTAAAACTGCATTTGAAGGTCAAGGGTTAAACTGTACAAAACACTCTGTTCTTCAAAGATCTGTTCATACTGTTGAGCTTCCAGCGATACTAAAAAGAGAGGAGAAAATAAAAAGATTCAATGATGTAGCATTGGAAAATTCTTCCCTAATAGATATTAACCTGCAAAAACAAGAGAGCAAATCTTTTTGAGTGCGAATGCTTTTGGTGTTTTATAATGAAACATGTAATATCTTCTCATCTGTGCAGCTGTGGTAATTAATGCAGCACATTCAGCCTTTGAATCATCTCTATGGCATTGAATAAAGAGACTGTGGTAATAGTTCTATTTGGTAAGAGGAGGAATATGAATATTTGTTGTTTGTTACAGCCGGCCCTTCTGGAGTACTCAAGCTGAAGTGTTTTCCATTTAGTGCAGCCCAAGGCTAAAGGATAGCAAGACCTTTCAGAGTGGAAGACGAGCAGCTACAACTGCACTGCTCTTCATGTCGGCTCTGGGAGTGTTTCTCATCACGCTGTAGGTTTGCCTCAGAGACATGTCATGTAGAGTTGATGAAGTTATGTTGGGTACCATGCTGTTTATGCCAACTGCCCCATTTTTGTTTTTTATTTATCCACAAATAAACCACATAATTTCCTGTGTGAGAGACTTTTTTTTTCTCCTAACTGAATATAAAAGCTTTCATAAACAGGGCTGGAGATGTGATATCATCTGGGAGCAACAGCGAGGCTCCAGGGATGAAATATGTGCCAGTCAGTCAGTCAGTCAGTCAGTCATTCAGTCAGCCACCTCTTTGTGTCCAGACGAGAATCTTGCAGTAAACAACAAATGGCTCAGGATGAATCCTCTTCTTCTCATGCCACCATATGTTTGGTTCTGAACTAAATATCTTGGCAATTAGATGGTGGACTGAATCAAAACTTGCTATGGATTCAAAGTCAAATGGTAAATGCTCTGTATTTATAAAGCGCTTTTGTACCTTAGCGGCACTCAAAGCGCTTTACAATGTGTTTCTCATTCACCCATTCATACACAAATGGTGACAGAGCTGCCATGCAAGGTGCTGCCTGCCATTGGGAGCAACTTTGGATTCAGTGTCTTGCCCAAGGACGCTTCAACTGTGGTGGGGCCCTGGATCAAACCGCCAACCTTACTATCAGAGGACAACCCGCTCTACCACCTGAGCCACAGCTGCTGTGTTAGTTAGTTCCATTTATTCCAAACTAATAAATGAAAACTAATCTGGTGATCCTTTCATTTATCTAGCACAGGGGTCGGCAACCTTAAACACTCAAAGAGCCATTTGGACCCATTTCCCATGTAAAAGAAAACACTGGGAGCCACAAAACCCCTTTGAAATCTAAAATGAAGATAACACTGCATATATCGTTTTTACCTTTATGCTATGTATAAAAAAACTAGTGTGTTGCATTTATGAAATCAATGAACTGCTACAGAGAAAACAAATTTTTTTTTCTGCAACAAAAACATTTTTAACTCCACAAAAAAAAAAAGACGCTGGGTTGAAGGTAACCGCTAAATAAAATACTAAATATCTATTTGAATTACCCTCGCATTTCTGAAATAAAAAGCCGATCTTAAATTATCCATCTGCAGCAAAGTAAACATGCCGTCTGGTTGTCCTGCTGACTGCAGTTGGACTGCTGACCAGACTGCTGACCGCCTGTGAGCGCTTTGGGACGGGAGGAGCTCACAGCAGCACCGCTGGTCGCTGAGGACAGTAACTACAGAACGATACATGTTTTCAAATCAGAGTCTCCAAAACACCAGAAAAGTCTCCAGTAACACCAGAAAGAGTCGCTAGATTTGTTGCTAGTCGCTTTAGCCAAAAAAAAAAAACACCAAGAAGATTTGGAAAGTTGCCAGATTTAGCGAGCATGTCATCAAGGTGGCAACACTGCACATGCTGGCGAGTGTCGCACATCGGCGGTTATGACGCATATTTTGAGCAAGTTCACAAAAATCTTCAAATTTAGAATCACATTTTAAAAACTAACGAGCTAAAACAAAATACATTTAAACTAAAATACTCACTATTTATGTTCCAAAGCCACAAGGAGCCGCAGCAGAGGGATGAAAGAGCCGCAGGTTGCCGACCCATGGTCTAGTACCATCATCTACTTACGAAACAATGATAATAATACCTTCTAAAGAGCCTGCTTTTCCTTGAAAACATCCCCCGAGGTATTTGTGCAAGCAACTTTTTACAACCCACACCTATATTTTATGTGCTTGTATTAGATATGATCTGACAGCATAAGAAGTCTCGTGACATAGCCACAAAGTCAGCGTTGGGAGGAGGGTGGGGTTGATGAATGAGTCAACACAACATTGCAGTTTAAGAGTGTTGGTTTGGGGTCTTTCTATTTCACACCGTAAATGTTTAAAATCACGCTCATTTCATGACCGCCTCAAACCGTTTCTCACACCTTAACGAACTAGTTGTTTTAGCCCAAACTGCAATCCTTCCTTAAGCTTATACTTTCAACAGGAAAGTGTTTTCTGTCTAGTTATGAGCCGAGAGCTAAACGGAAAAATGTAACGTTTACATGATTTGATTTGTACTTCATGCTTTGGTTTAGACATGGTGATGTTTACTGTTATTAAACACAGGATGATTTTGTATCCATGGAGCCGCCGGTGTCCCTCCAGCTGATCAGTGGGATATGACGCTACCTCCAAAGGTCAGACTCATTGTTCTTTCTGTACACCCACATCCAGTTTAAAACCCTTCTTTGTGTTTGCATAGTAATATTAATGTCGTCCATCGTGCTCGAACACAGCAAAATCTCACCATGATGTCTCAACCCGAGCACGATGTACTTCAGACACGACTTAATCAAATTCTGTAAATGATCAACTTTGCTTCGTCAAGATGCTCGAGGTGAAGGNAAGTGTAGCCCTGTGATAGACTGGTTACCTGTCCAGGTGAACCTGCCTTCACCCTGAGTCAGCTGGGATAGACTCCAGCCCCCCATGACTTGTGAGGATTAAGCGGTGTGCAGATAATGGATGGATGGATTTTGCAGAATTGTTTTAATTCAGCAACACTGGGGGGTTTTAGAGAATGAACAGCCTTTTTAAGGTCATGCCACAGCGTTTCAATCAGATTACAATCCGGACTTTGACTAGGCCACTCCAAAACCTTCATTTTGTTTTGTTTGAAGCCATTCAGAAGTGGACTTGCTGGTGTGTTTTGGATCGTTGTCCTGCTGCAGAACCCAAGTGTGCTTCAGCGTGAGGTCATGAACTGATGGCCAAACATTCTGCTTCAGGATGTTCTGGTAGAGAACAGAATTCATGGTTAGGTTGTCCTGGTCCTGAAGCAGCAGAGCAGCCCCAGACCATCACACCGTCACCACCATGTCTGACTGTTGCTATGAAATGCTGTGTTACTTTTACGCTGCTCTTGGGGTCATTTTGGTCGGCCGGCTGCTCCTGGGAAGGTTTACCACTGTTCCATGTTTTCTCCATTTGTGGATGACGGCTCTCACCGTGGTTCACTGGAGTCCTAAAGCTTTAGAAATGGCTTTGTAACCCTTTCCAGACTGATAGATGTCCGTTTCTTTATTTCTCATCTGTTCTTGAATTTCTTTGGATCGCTGCATTTTGTTGCAGCTTTTTGAGATCTTTTGGCTGAATTCATTTTGTCAGACAGGTTCTATTGAAGTGATTTCTTGATCGAACAGGTCTGGAGTTGGGTGTGGTCAGTGAAATTAAACTCAGCTTTCCATAAAATGTGATTAGCCACAGTTAATTCATGATTTAACATTTACTTTTTCACATTGTGCCAGGTAGGTGAGGATAGCTTTTTGTCCCTTTAAACATTCAATCATGATTTAAAAACTGTATTTTGTGTTTACTTTGGGTATCATTGTGTCATATTTAAATTTGTTTGATGATCTTGAACATTTAAGTGGGGGAAACATTCAAAAAATAAGAATTCGAGGAGGGGGCAAATACTTTTTTACTGCACTGTATATACAAGTCAATTACAAAAACATTTAGTGTTTTGTCTTTTATATTCTTTCTCTCCAACTCAAGACT
>NW_007577857.1:472813-474584 GCF_000690725.1 Stegastes partitus | reverse complement strand
TGAAACTAGCTGAACTTGAGAAAACAAGCTTCCATAAACTGAAGATATTAAGTTAAATGAACTATTCACAAAGACAGTAGTTACAGACCGGCTTGCTTTTTTTCTTCTTCTTCTTCTTTTAAAAAAGCAAAACACTGTTTCTAAGTTTAAAGAGCTTCTTCTTCATTTAACACTGAGAACTTCCAGCCTGAGCTGCTGGAGCCACGTCTTTAACCACAGACGGCACAAAGACACTCTGCTCTCAGTTACACTGAAATAATTTATAAGTCTATAAGTCTGGGGACCTAATTTAGTTCTAACCTCTGTCATGGTTAGAATCATTTTGATTATTATGATAATCAAGCAGAACTTTATTTAAGAAACACACACAGCGAGTCTGTTTTCTCCAAACTGCAAAAACAAGAGTCTCTGGGGAGCTTTAACTCTCTAACAATGTGTCCTGGGAAATCTGCTTTACACTGGTTTTCTTTCTTATAAACTGAATTTAATGAGTTGAGTGTACTTGCAGCTGTTTATTTATTTAACTCATCATTTTCATAACTCTTGTGTTTAGTTATCTAAATATAAAAATGTAATATTTTAAGCTCAGTTTTCTAGAAATGAGCAATACTAATATACTTACATGAAGTAAACTGGATAAACCGATTGGGTTTCATTCCTTTATGTTGTTTTACAGTGTAGTTTTATTGTCATTTATGTTGTTTAAACCATCCCAGTCAGCTTCAGCTATATATTTTTTGTGAAATAACAGCATGCTAGTGCACAAAGCAAACCTGGTGAACACAGAAGGCATTTCAGCATGTTCACATTGCCACTGTGACTGTGTCAGCATGATGACATTAGTGTTTCATTCAAAGCTTCACTCTGCCTATACAGTACGTTAGAAGGCTGGTCGTCCTGATCTTGTTTTCATCACAGGAAAGCAGCGCAAAATATTTGTCCCTGAGCGCTGATACGAAAGCTTTCATTAACAGAACTTGAGTTGTGTTACACCATCTGGGAGCAGAGCAGCCAGTAATTTCAGTGAAATAGTTGCAGATCGCTGCTTTCAGGATGACTCAATAGTTGCTGTAAGGTTTGGTTTTTCAGTCCTCCAGATTCTTCCAGTTGATCTGGGAGCTTAACTGGCAAATATCCAGTCATAAGCCTGCTTCTCTAGCCTCCAGGCGCCCACCAGCCTTGCCAGTCTCTTTCCAGACCAACTGAAGAGCTCTGTCTCCCCGCTGGCACCGAGGCTGCTGTGAATTGTCCTGTTTCTTTTGGCATCGGTTTAAAATATGCCGTATACACACATAGCCGTGCACACACGCAAGCCCCGTTTTATTGGCTGTTTGCACTCGTGCATTGATTGGTGGAGTGCTGACATGTAGGGCGTGTCGAGGCCACCTCATTATCTCAGCAGACATTTACTTTGCTGTCATCCAGTATCAAAGCACGGCCTGCTCTGCGACTCAGCTGTCTGAGATGGCCGCACGGCTAATCAATTGCAGTTCATCCCAGCTCCGCACTCGTGGCTGGACTCGCAGGGTGTCCCTTTCTTTCCCCCCCCCGCCAAACCCTGCTGCTCATTATAGTGACAACTGATAAGAGGGAGATGGAGTGAGAGCCAGAGAGAAAAGACACACAATCCTCTGTGTTGCCAGGATAATTTAGGAAAGGTTATGGAATCAATGTCTGTCTGTAAGTCTCGGGCTCGAAACCGCGGCTGTTGGCTTTGCACGGACGCATTCCAATAAGATCTGATTATAGTCACTGCGCCTGCAATTAAAAA
>NW_007577857.1:456018-471155 GCF_000690725.1 Stegastes partitus | reverse complement strand
AAACAGCTACCCTTGCTCTGTTGGTAGGTAATCAGATCGGACTCTTAGCTGTGAAGCTGCTGTTTGAACCCTACAAAGACTGAAATGTCACACAATGTGCTTCAAAACTGTGTGGCGTACATTTCTGTTTTTACGCTTAAACTTACAACAAATAATTTATCACACGCTAATCAATGAGTCTTCAAGGTGCTGCCAGGTGGATTTTCTTTGATGAGACCCAGCCTGACTACTTCCCTCCAGCCTTTTCGTAAACTCGGCTAACCAGCAGCTACCTGTAACCTGATATTTACTGTACAGACAAAAGTGGTATCATCTCATCTGGCTCTTGGTAGGATAGCAAATAAGAGTGTTTCATAATCGGTGAAGGATTCCATTAAGGGCTAAAAATAATTGCAGAGACACAAGAAACTGCAAAATGGATTGATTTTAAAAGGCTTTTGAAATGAACTGAAAAAACTGAAGAAACTGAAAATCGTTGTGACAAGTTTGTTTACAGATTTTGGATGAGGAAAAGAAACTGCAATGACACACTGCAGACAGATGAGAGCTTCGAGACAGACGAGGATGTTTTTGCTTTTCTAATGATGCTCTATCTGTTTATATCTTCCTGCTCTCATCCCTGGCTTTGCTCTTGGCTGAACGAATAAAAAGCAACACAAGCACATATGCTGAGATTTGTCCCAACACGGTGAGCGCTCAAGGGCAGATACGAGAGGCAAGATGAAATTAGGATTGCTGTTGTTTATTTCCAAGATTAAAAACAGAGTAGGAAGGCCTTTGGCACAAATATCACATTATGACTTCAGTTACAGTTTTGCTTTGGATGTGCCTAAAGTGGGATTCTCTCTTATATTACATTTTAGGGCTGCAGGCAAATATCATTGAGGACAAACTCCTGCTGTAAGACGTGCCATTTATTGTGCTCTGAACAAAGCAGCCTGATCTTTTGCTGTGCAGTATAATCTTTCATTCTGCTGTACTGCAGACTCAGCAAACATTTTACTGAAGGCAGCAGGCCAAGTCAACCCAAACAAGTGCTAACTTTTCTCTGGGTGATACAACAACACTGTGAGAACAGTGTGAACTGAATGAATGACATGCAGTAGAAAAGAATTACTAGCTAATTTGCCTTCTTATAGAATAAAGGTGTTGGACACAGGACTTGATTAGCCTAGCTTAGCATAGAGACTGGCCTTGTCCAAAATTTGAAAACGCTCAAACCAACAGGATCTTGTGTTCCACTATGTTGTTGTTATATTCAGAGACACTACATCTGATAGTACCACTGACCAATTAACAGTTTTTGTGAACAGGTTGCTAATGGGGTCAGCGTCCACCGTCTGTATCCACAAGTGACAGAACAATGGAATTAGAGTTATATGCAATTTGAATTGATAGTGGACTTTTATTTGACAAATTGGTTTCTTTTGGTAGGCTGCAAGGTAGATCAGTGGTTAGCACCGTTGCCTCGCACCGGTCACCGGTTCGCGTCCCGGTGAGGACACCCGGGATCTTTCTGCTTGGAGTCTCCATGTTCTCCCCGTGCAGCGTGGGTTCTCTCCAGGTCATATACGGACTCACCGTTAATGTGCAATTGGAACATCAGCGTACCATAGACTGTATAAAAGATGGACGTAGCTGCCGTGACGTCACCCGTTGGTTTCTGCACTGAGAAAATGAAGCCAGGGTTTTGCTACTTCCTGGTTGACATCTTGGATTTTTGGAGCCAGTGAAGCAAAAATCGTCGGAGGGGGGCGGAGCCATAGGAGCAGTGATTGGTCAGACGGATTGAGAGGCGGGCCCTATTATTTTCAGATTGGCCACCTGATCTCTGGATTTGACCATAAAAACTAATAAAAAACAAAGACACTCCATAATGCAGGACTGTTTAATAGGACCAATGGTGAGTAACGTAATTAACAGTTTCCACCAGTGCAAAGTATGGATGGTTAACGTAACATGTTAAATGAGATGTATGTGTAACAGTGGTTGTGGAGTAAATATAAATATATATGTATATGTATGCATTACTGCATTAGTAATATATAATATACACTATATATTTTATTTTACCGTTATTACGTTTATTGTTATACTTAAACAAAGTTGCATTTCTCAGTTGTTGGGTGGGACCTTTGCTGGGGGTCCCTGAACCCCTTCCCTCATTGTTTCAGTTGATGTATTTTTTGTAAATACATAAACATTTGTTTAATTTTAATATAAGGTAAATAAAAGTTTTTCGTGCTTAAATATCATTGTTGTCATTTTTTAATGTGCCCCTGCCATTAAACACTGGCCCCATACTGCCCCCCATCCCCAGTAAATTTGTCCAGAACCGCCACCACTCTTATCAGATATCTCTTTGTTTTGCTGTGTATTAATAGATGTTACTTTATGAAACCCGCTTCCCTATGAAAGACATGAATACAAACACTCTGAATGAACACTTAAGGTGAAGGATTGTGAGTCATTAATGCAAAAAAATGTTTGTTGATGAAAGATTCCTTTCAGACAACCTCTTGGTTCAGTGCACTGATGCTTAACATGGCGCCTGATGACAAAGAATGACTAAGCATATAGATTACAGCATAGATGCACCCTGAGATTGAACAATTTTGTTATTGAAAATCACTGGCAGAATCAATGTGGTTCTGTTAATCAGTGAACCATCCACCAGACCAGGGGAAGAAAATGACACCAGTGGAAGATCAAATTGGATTACAAGTTGGATCTGCACCACAAATTTCATCTCGAGAGGAAATAGTGTTTGGAATAATTTTATTCAGGTTCACTGCTTGCGAAACAGTTATTCTGCTTTTAGCTGCAGTTTGCCCATTACGCTCCTACTCCACAGGGAAACACAGATCCTCTATATATCCTTATTAACAAAGTCATGCCTCTCCATATGGTCTGAAAAACACCGGCACATGCACAGCAGGTCCTGTAGGCACACCGGCCCATTCAAGTGGCAATTAAAAGTGAAAAAGTCATTTAATCAGCTTTTTTATTACACTATGATACAGAAACCATGTGCATATAAATTGCTTCTTTTGGAAGATCTAGGTTTCTGCTGACTTGCAGGCCTCTGTCTCATTCTCTGGAGATTTACCATGTAATGGGAAAGCAGCAGCCAGGGCTTTTTTTTTTCTTCTCCTCCCCAACCTGAACAGAATTGGTCCCAAGAGCTCTCAGCGTAAATTCAGAACGTAGACTACAGCGCAATTTGCTCATAAATCAAAAAAAAAAAAAGTGCTGTAATTCTGAGTGGAGGCTTATGTGCTAAGAAAGCGTAGGCGGGTGGGAAGAGACGGAGCATTCAGGCTCCAGTTTGCTACAGTTTACTGTAACAACAACACTTGAGAGGGCACCTTTACTGTACCGAGCCAAACACCTACAGCATCAACACAGCGCTGGTGATAGTACCAGAACATTCCCTCGTGTGTTGTAGCTTTAAAGCAGCTTTGACCCAGAATGAACTGACAGAAACAGATGTGCTTTAAACATGCATAGTAAGAAATGGAAAACAAAGATTGGTTGTGTTTCATATGCAAACTCATGGTCTGTTTAATCCTGTATGTTGAACATTGTTATCTATCATAAAGTAGAACGCTCTAAGTTATGATTGGTAGCACTCGAGTGCTGCTGCTGCTGGTATCTGACTCAGTTTTGTGTAGACTTGCAACAACAACCCTTTGGCATCACGGTCCATCTTCCATGTTGACCTGTAGACATGTATCAGAGAGAAAACTTCCAGTCTGACATTTAACCATTACGTCTTTGAATCAGCTCCTCAGTCCAAATTAGAGGATTTTTATGCAAAGACCAGGATGTCTGAGCAGCTCAATCACTCGTCGCTAAAGCACTAGCTTCGCTCACAGTTTTTAAACTTCACAGGTAGCTGCTTTTCTTCCCCAGATTTTATTTTATTTTTTAATAAATCCATGAATGATACAGTTACCATAGCAACTATCTGGTTCAGAGCTGCTGCTTGCCTCTTTTAGTTAAACTTCAGCTTTTTATTTTGGCCACTTGGGTGTAGCGCAACAAGCTGTAACTACATGAGTTCATCTGTTTGCTACATCCACCTCATACTGAAGGGCTGGGATCAGCCGAGAGGCAGCACACGCCCTCAGCAGGTCGCCAGTCCATCACAGGACGAATGCAAAGAGACAGAAAACCATGTGCAGTCACACTCACCCCTACAACCGATTTAGAATCGGCAATTAATCTGCCATGTTGATGGTGGGAGGAAACCAGAGCACCTGTAGAAAACCCATACAGATGCATGGAGGACTCCACACAAAAACATCCAAGTCAACAAGCAGTTTTGAGCTCATGACATTTGTTTATTGCACCTGGTACATCCATCCATCTATCCATCCATCCATCCATCCATTATCTATGCACCTATTAATCCTCACTAGGGTCATGGGGGGCTGGAGTCTATCCCATCTGACTCAGGGTGAAGGCAGGTTCACCTGGACAGGTAACCAGTCTATCACAGGGCTACACTTAGAGACATTTAATTGTCAACTACAAGTTTGCATAACATTAATGTACAGATACCACCCAATAGGCAGCTGAGTGGTCAAACAGGCCTTCAGTTTACCCTAAATGCCGATTTGGAAATCCTAAAAGACTCTCTGCTAATTTCTCAGGTTTCTATTGCACTATTTAACTATTAAATATTAAACTTTTTCCACATCTAATCAGAAATTAGGGCTCAGGGAATCATGATAATCACATTACTTTGTGAACTTTAACACATTAAATCAAGCAGTTGGGAAAGAAAATAACTATGAGACCAATTTGTAATGAAGATAATCATTGGCTGCAGTTGTACTGTGCTATGATGGAACAACACAACCTTTTATTGAGGCTTACTTTGTGTTATTTACTTGAGACACAGGAAAAAGTTCGATTTTTCAATATAGGCTGAAAGAATTAAGGTCCTGTAACCTCATTTGACAGAATCTCTCTTTGAAGCTGTGGCCACAAGACAGAGGATGGAGAAACCTGTCATAATTGATATTCTGCTTGAGAGATAAGATTTTTTACCAAAGTTGTCACCGAGTTAATCAAATTATGTACACAGAGATAAAGTGGAGGCTGTCGGGACCCCTGATGATCTGCGGCCACTGGGCAGTTTCCCACTTCGTCTGGCCGGTAATCCGCTCTCGCCTGGATGAGACAGAGACAGTAAATATATTCTTAATGGAACAATATCTTTTAGGATCCAGTTTTACTCACAAAAAAAAGACATGTCATTAAAAGAACTAAAAAAGTTAGTGTGCTGATGTTTGAGTTAAGACTTTTTTTCATCATGCAAGTGAAACTAAGCTTTAAAGGGATTTTTAGATGTTTCCATCCACTTTATTTCAGGCAGTCATTTCGCTGGAGCCAGGGTTTAGTTTCCAGAATTACATTTTAAGGAAATTATGCGTTCAGAAACAGCAAACGGTGAATTGAATGTACACCTCAGAGCAGTGAGAGTGCAGGAATTTATCCACACAAACCTGCTACTTAACATGGAGCTTTGTAAGTTATCTCATTGCCTTTACAAAGGTTTAGTGAAAAATGGCCAATCACAGTAAAAGTTCTACCTAAAGACAGCATCCTGTAAAGAACGCTATGCTGCAGCTAAATAAAGCACAGATAAGACGCTCAGAATCCGGGCCTGTAACCGGTCCCAGAGGTTAGCACTGTTTCAACAGCCATCATTAGCAGCCAATTAAACAGCAGCGCCAGAGCTAACGGAGCACCGCAGCAGCCACCAGGTGATGGACACAGAGATCGATGCAGTCGGCAGGTTTAGCTGTGTTGAGTAAATTTATGGGTTCGTCCGTGAGCCCCGGGGCTGCTCCGCAGACGGCCGAGACAGTTCAAGGTGCACCTGGCTGCTCCTTAAGTTAACTGCGCTGCTCATCAGAGACAGTCCCACAGGCCAGCGGTTTTATGGAGCCTGAAATAAAGTTAGTTTATGAGGCCATTTCCTCTTTATGTGGAATAATCGTGTCGGTAAGCACTCGCAGCGGCACAGAATTTTAATACAGGGTCCAAACAGCTGCGGCTCGCTCCTTGAGCTTGAATGAAAATGACCTGCAAATGCTCCAATCTGTCAACAAGTATTAGCTTATCATCCTGAGCTTTCCCCTCCAGGGGAGACGAGTCAGTCATCAAGTGAACTGCAGTCAGAACTACTAAACTTGTTTTCACACAGTTATGTTGCCAATTTGTTCTCTGTCCCCTTCCAAGTGTGATTTGAATACAGGGCTCAGTACAGTTCAAGGAAAATGTAAAGGCGAACGCACTTCAAATGGTTTATTGGAAGTTGGAGCCAAAAACCTGCATTTGTCCTCTTGGCTGCATATCATTGCCACTGCACCCTTCAGCCTCCATCACAACCAGACACACGACTTTTGGGATCCTACCGCCCCTGCTCAGTGTTCATGAGTTGTGACATGCTTAACACACAAGAGGCACATGCTCCCTTATTGCAACGTGTGTCTTAGAACATGGATTTTTTTTTCCTACGGTACCTTAAAAATTGCACGTCTCATTTGCAAACTCCTTGCAGGGGGAGCAAGTTACATTTGCTTCGTCGCTGTTGGCAGAGAATTTTTTTGACATGTCAAAAATCCTCCGTACATGCTTCTGCGACCTGGAAATTTCACAAGACAGACGTGCCATTCTTTACGCAATTTGAACGCAGACAGGCTGTAGGAGGCTGTACAGCTGCTCCAGTTGTGACTGAGGCCTTAAGTATTCTATTCCCAAAGACAAAGTTTTAAATGCAAAGAATACCAGCTGTAATTATTATATCCCTGGATAACTAAGGATTAAGCTGACCCCCCCAGGACACTTTACAAGTCTCTCCTGATTTCTAAAAGTCCATGTCAAATTTTGAGTCCTGTATGATTATGCTGCTTAAACGTCTTAATTTGTCACATGCCTCCTGTGGAGAACTACAGGTGTGTGTTCAAACAGAAAGCTGAGCAGTGTGTCATTTGTCTGACTGGGGCACCGTTTTAGTGTATTTTCCCAATGCACCAGTTTTAATTTATCTGTCCTTGGGCCTTCAAGATCAAAACATTCACAAAGAAGAGAGAGTTTGAGACAGAATTTCAAAGCCTGCCTTCCTTTCACACCTCACCTGGCATTACCACACCTAACAGGGCTGCTAGCGTGGCTGCTCAGATGTAGGATTAGTTTCCAGACATAAATTAGGCATGATCCGAGACGAAAAACTTTTTCAGCGGAGATGCCCGTTGAACTTGTAATTTTAGTCTTAAAATAGGCTAAATCAGTGTCTCGGAACCTGTCACTTTAGTGGTTTTTATTGTCGCTTTTTCTTGTGTTGTTGTCTGTTTCTATCTGCTATCGTTCTGCCCCTCACCCCAACCAGCTGAGGCAGATGGCTGCCCTCCCTGAGCCTGGTTCTGCTGGAGGGTGCCTCTGTTAAAAAAAAGGGTTTTCTTTCCACTGTCACCAGTGAGCTTGCTTTAAAGGAACTGGTTGGATTTGTTGAGTTTTTCTCAATAACATATTGTACATATACTTCACAACATATTGCCAAGTCTTCTCCTTTGTCTGTGAAGTGCTCTGACATGCTTGAATGTTAGTGCTACATAAATAAAACTGAATTCATTCTTTTGTTGTTGGTTGCAGCAGAAGTAGGCTTCATTATGTTAGCCCTCTCCTTACCTTGTCATCCAACCAGTGTTGCTTCTTATTCAGATACTACTTATCTGTAGTGAGTCTTCATCCACATGAAGCACCTTCCCAAGACAGCACACGACTGACACGCAAACTAGGCCTTGAATACACGACTACAGATGTTGGTTCAAGCTGCATGAATGTGAGGCCACCACAATTCTAGCCTCCTCTTGCATTAAGGCATGTTCTTTTTCTTTGGATGTACTGACAGCAGAGCACCTTGGCACACATTGCATTTTCTGCAGGGCAGCAACTGTTTAGGTCAGCTGCAATTAAGTCATTAGCAGCCCCACTGATGGAGCTGAGATGATTAATCAGTGTGGCAGGATAGTGAGAACATGAGCCAGTTTCCCCAAGAAAAACAAAAAATGTTTGTCCAGTATACAGTAGAGGCCAGTCGGGTGTAGCGGAGGGTCGACAGTGATGTTTGAGTCAGGTTGCCATCATAGACTGTATAAAAGATGGACGTAGCAACCGGCCCTAAAAAATGGAGCCAACCCGAAAGTATCAAAAACCTGCAATATCACTACGTCCACTAGCTGCTGGCTCCACAAAGCCCTGGCTCCCATAGACATGAATTGGAAAAGAAGTGATCACAGATCATGAAATACTGCATTCCTACAGCTCAGGATTTTTTTCTTATTAGTGTTCATGGTCAAATCCAGAGATCAGGTGGCCAATCTGAAAATAAATCAATACTGGATTTTTAAAAAATCGTCAACATTTTGCGGGACAAGGGGCGTGGCTGGCTTGATTGACAGTCGGCAGCGACCATACAGATGAAGCGAGCAGAAGGCGGTAAATGTGGGCGGGGCAGAGAGGGCCCGCCTCTCAATCCGTCTGACCAGTCGCTGCTCCTATGGCTCCGCCCCCCTCCGACGATTTTTGCGTCACTGGCTCCAAAAATCCAAGATGTCAACCAGGAAGTAGCAAAACCCTGGCTTCATGTTCTCAGTGCAGAAACCAACGGGTGACGTCACGGTAGCTACGTCCATCTTTTATACAGTCTATGGTTGCCATGCATCTTATTTCAACTCTTCACCTCGAGCTGAATCATCCAGAATAGCACAAATTGAGGCATAACATGTAGAAATGAACTGAAACTAGTGGATTTCTGGAAGGTAGGAAACTCTTCACACAAACTCTTTACACTCCTGCCGTCTGGCAAGAGGTGCAGAAGTGCAACAGCTTCATCCCTCAAGCCATAAGACTGCTAAACATTCAGGGACTGGACTAACACACACACACACACACACACGCACACACACTACCTCCATTGTGTTGTTTTTGTCCGTGTTGTGTTGTATTGTTTTATTTGTCGTGTTTAAATTGTACATGTTTGCACTACCTGTTTTTTATATAGCACTCCTGTTTCCATGTTTCTATTTCTACTTTTATTTTACTCCATTTTTTTTTTTGTCTCATTTTATTTTATCTTATCTTTCTGCAGTTTAGCAGAACAGTTTAGCTCTGGATCTGGGAAACGCTGTCTCATTTCACTGTGTGCTGTACAGCTGTATGTGGTTGAAATGACAATAAAGCCCTTTGAACTGAACTGAATTGAAATCAGTCTGAATGTCTCTGGTATACATTAGTAAATGGTCAATAGTAACTACAGTTTTGTAGTTTTATTGGATGTCTTGTGTGTTGACACTTTATCAGGCAAGGAAATGTGTATGGTAGCTTGCGTGGGCTTCAAAAATGGCAGGGGGCAGAATCACATGACTCCATCCAGCCAATCAGTGATGGTCAGGCTGCATCACAACACAGTCACTGTGGCCTCTGACCAATCATGAGTGAGCTAGAGTGACATTCTGACACAAGTAGTTTCATAAGTCTGACTGGTGTTTTGGAAATAAATGTTCCTCCATCTTTATGTACGGAAGCCGAGAGCGGTCGTTTTCCGCTACTGTTCTTTCTTCGCCATTTTCTCGAGATAACAAGTTAATTTTCTCGTTATCTCGGGATAACAAGAATCGTTTTCTCGAGATAACGAGATAATTGGTGTTTGTGTTAAATCCATCATCTCATGAAATAGATGCCACAACACAATGGCCCTGGGGAGGACAAGGAGGCTGAGGAGGCTAATGGTAAGTCGCGAAGTGTATGTATAACTCATAGAAGAAATGATCGGTAAGATATAGTTGTGCAATCACCTCATGTGGTTGGTTTGATGATTTTGCTGCACTCCAGAGCGTCACTCGTTTCTTTGTAAACACAGGCATCAGTATCCAGGGATAATTATCTCGTTATCTCGAGAAAATGCCGTTTAAAAAAAATGCGCGGCCATGACCGCTCTCGGCTTCTGTATATATGTGTGTTTTTTTACAATAATTTTTCCAAATATTATTTGNTCGTTTTCTCGAGATAACGAGATAATTGGTGTTTGTGTTAAATCCATCATCTCATGAAATAGATGCCACAACACAATGGCCCTGGGGAGGACAAGGAGGCTGAGGAGGGTAATGGTAAGTCACGAACTCATAGAAGAAATGATCGGTAAGATATAGTTGTGCAATCACCTCATGTGGTTGGTTTGATGATTTTGCTGCACTCCAGAGCGTCACTCGTTCAGTATCCAGGGATAATTATCTCGTTATCTCGAGAAAATGCCGTTAAAAAAAAATGTGCGGCCATGACGCTCTCGGCTTCCGTATATATGTGTTTTTTTACAATAATTTTTCCACATATTATTTGGATTTTTTTTTTTTACCCTAAACAATGCCCTCTTATATCCAGCAACAACACTCCAGGGTTGAAATTTTAGATTTCCAACTATTTCAATGACTGCCTTATAAAGGTTTAAAAATGAGCACCTCTACATTTTAACAAGAAGATAGTTTTGTAGCTTGAAATGACTGACAGTCGCCACTGCCCACCCACTCAGTGCAGCTCCAGAACATAAAGAAGTGACTGATGTGTGCACACAGGAGGATAAACTGATGTTGTCCGTCACACAGAGGGGAGCGGGCAGGGGTAAAAAATAGAACTAAGTGTTTATCTGTCTTTACTTGATGCTGGGTTTTAGAATAATACAGTTATGAAGTATAGAAATAAGAAACTTGTTGTGCATGTCTGCCTACATGTTTTATTGTCTCATTCAGCTTCACTGTAAATGAGGCCTCTGTACCTCAGTGTGTCTCAAGTTTAAATATAGGTTGAATGAATGAATGTTTCTGCTCAGTTGGCGTACCACTGCACCCGCCACAGACTGACTGGGGTAAGATCCGGTGAGTGACTGGTGTTGTAACACCGTCACTTGTTTACCATGTTTTACTGTAACAGCCCCGACCTTGGGGAGGTCTAATTACTTGCATCACAGCAGGAGGGAGCAGAGGCTGCTGGGAGGGAAGTCTGTCATCACTCCCAGGAGGAAGCGACTGTTTGTGTGTGAGTGAGACAGTCAGACAGAAAGAGAACTCTGTTGGCGTCATCCCACAAACTCAGTGTTTCTGGCCTGCTTTGGTGCAGGGTCAAGTCACCAAGGCAGTTGGAGACATTTTGATGTCTCCCTAGATCTGGCTTTCAACAGGGTCGTAGCTTGTAACTGGGACCTGGTTTAGAGTTTTGTTCCACTTCAGCAAGCATCCTGTTCTGACTTTCATTTAATCAAGAAAGTCAAGTGTTTGCTGATTGTTCTTTTAAAGCCAACATTAGAAATATTAAGTTACCAAGAATTTGACGCTTCAAAACCTTGTTTCACCCAAAAAGCAGGCTGGACCAGTTACTGGCCTGAGTAATGATCAGATCCAATAGTCAGGATTTTATTTAATAATGTTCTTTTTTAGCTATTTATTTATTTTTTACGACTACTTATAATACTTGATTTTAAGTTACTACTTATTAACTTCCAAATGTGTTGCTCTGGCCCTGATGCAGCTGCTTCTCTCTACCTGACTGGTTATACCTCACAAGAAGCAGCCTGTCAACATCGAAGGATGAATTTTAAAAGGTTTAAAAGATTTATTTAAACTGAACGTATGTAAAACATAAATAAACAAAGGCATTTCAACAAAAGCTAGTTTTGCATGGGAGGTTTTGTTGTTCCATATTTTGAAGATTTAGATTTTTCCTGCAAATGTCATTTAAAAAAAAAAAAAAATCACCTTGAAAACTAATTATTGGTATCAGTCCTAAAAAAAAAAAAACATACTGATTGATGCCTGTTACAGAGTTATTGCCATTTTGTTCTAAAATAAAGCCAAAGTGCACGTTAACAGTCAGTTAGCAAACATGTTAGTAGATTAACTGAGACAAGCCTTGGTCTTTAGCTTAGCTCGGTTGCTAACAGTATAATGCAGAGTTTATTCAAACAACATAATTAAACCATCAACTTTTGTCTCATAACTGCCTTTTAACTACCAAACTTTTAAAATGCCATGGCAAATTAAACAAAAAGAAAAAAAAGGGAATTAGGCTTCTTTCCATTGACTGCTTTTAATGAAACACACGAGGTCTCATAGTGTCATGAAAAAGTTTCTCATCACTGTAAAAAAAAAAGAAAATACAGCTGAGAGAAGTCTTCAGGAATTGTTTCCAATAAAGAGAGCTGCTCATATTCCTTCATGTCAGCTGGTAGTTTTCTGCTGCTCACAGATTAAGACAATGAAGAGATCAGAGTTAACTTTTACTGATTTCAAATTTTAGAATGTGCATTAAGGAAACACGACGACAGTCATCACACATGAAAGTTTCCTCTGTTTGGAATTCTTCAGCTCTCCTTCCTCTGAAAGGTCAGAAATGTCAGGACAGTGTGCTGTCGGTCAATAGTGCAAAATTACACCCCAAAGTTCACTAAATTAGAAATTTACACCAATTATTCATGCTGTTTTTTTTTCTGATCTGATCCCCTCCTGGCTGAGATTCTGCTGTGACAAACTGATGTTGATGTGATATTTGATTTAAATGTGTGCAGTGTGTTAAAGCTTCAGGACAGTAGTGTTGCACAGAAAAGGGGGTGAGGGTCTGAGACCGATGTTCAGCTGGACTGGCCTATGAGCTGGGCAATGTCTGGGGTCACGGTGGGGAAAGGGGGTGGGAGGAGTGATGGAGGCAACAGCTCTGGGAAATAAGCTGTTCCGTAATCTGTTGGTTCGTGCTTTTGAAGTCCTGAAGCTTTTCCCTAATGGAAGGGGGACCAGCAGTCTGTGTCTGGAGGGGTGGGGTCTCTGGCGATGCTGCTGGCCTTGTTCCTTAGCCGGCTAGCGTAGACCGAGTCCAGGCTAGGAGCTGTGCTCCCACAATCCACTGTGCTGTCTTTACGATGTAGGCCAAGGGTCATTTTCCTGGCTCCCCTGGAGTCCACAATGATCTCTCTTGTCTTGGTGGTATTCAGAACCAGCTGAATACCACCAAGAGAGAACCAGCTGACCAGGTGCTGGACCTCCTCCCTATAGTGGGTCTGGTTGTTGTCAGTTATTAATTCCACTGTGGTGTCATCAGCAAACTTCATGATCATGTTGGAGGGATGGATGGGGGTGCAGTCGAGTGTAAAAAGGGTGAAGACGGCTGAGGACTCAGCCCTGTGGAACAAGTGTACCCAGTGTGAGTGTGGATGATGTCAGTTCTGACACTCTGTGGTCTCTGTGAGAAAACTGTGAATCCAGGAGCAGAGTGTGGGGTCTAATCCCAGATGGCTAAGCTTGGTTATCAGTTATGGGGGAAGATGGTGTTGAAGGCTGAGTTAAAATCAACAGATAGCATCCTAACGTAGGTGTTGGGATTGTCTAGGTGGGACAGGGCCGTGTGCAGTTCAGATGGCATCTTCCATTGATCTGTTTGCTCTGTAAGCAAACTGGTGGTTGTCCAGATCAGCAGGAATGGTGCCCCGGACCAACCTCTCAAAGCACTTCATCATGATGGGAAGCTGGGCAACAGCCATTCAGGCACTTCACTGCCTGTTTCTTGGGCACGGGGACTATGATGGTGGACTTGAGGCATGTGGGGACTACAGCCTGCTGTAGGACAGGTTGAAGATGTCTGTAAGCAGCTGGTCTGCACATGACTTCAGGGTTCAGCCTGGAACCCTGTCCGGCCCTGTTGCCTTGGTGATGTTGATCTTCTTTAGCATTGATCTCACCTGATGTTGTTGCAGGACGAGGGTGGACACCTGCTTGGCTGATGCTGTGGTTGAGGCTCTCACCCCACTGGGGAGGTTGTCAAAGCGTGCAATGAATGCATTTAGGGCATCTGGAGTCTGCCACAGTAACAGCAAACACCTTACATGCCTTTCATAAAGCAGTAAATGCATGTTGGACACATATCAAAGACTTAAAGTTCAAAATATTGTATATTGATTTACCTGCTTTCTTTCTGTTTTGACCACATTTGGCAGTTTTTCACTGACATTTTGGGACCTAATGTAACAAGAAACCAGTCTTCATAACCTTTGACCACAGAATCGTAACCAACCACAGAGTACTATACCTTAATTGTTAATGTCCTGTGAAAATTCTTTATCTTCAAAATGTCCCCTTCTCGTGAGCTGATAACAGTCACTGTGCTGTTTCATCTATCCAACACTTTATCGAAGCAAAAAAAAAGCTGCTTGAATTTACTTTAAGTATTGAAACCAAACAGACGAACAGCAGATTTTTTTTTTTTTTTACAATTTTCTGCTAATTCTGACATTATAGATAAAGAAAAGCCTGCTTCTGTGATGTGTTTATGCACTGATGAGTCTGTCAGACGTTTGAGACTTAAAAGCCAGTTGTAAGTTATGAGATGGTGGTTGAGAATAAAACATGCTGTAGCTGTTTTGAAAGTATCTGAATTTCCTGTTTTTCAAAGCATTGGACTTTAAAATGCGTTTATAATCAGCCTCTAATGATGAACTATTGATCTTAGTCGTGTCAAACTCCTGCAGATACTTAATATTACGGTAATTCTGGGCTGCAGGTCAGTAAATCCCTTCATCGTGGTGCTTTAAGGTTCTCTATTTCCTGAGAGGAGATGCTTGAAAGAATTCTTAATTGACAGAAAACCAACCAGACGTCTGTTCTCCTAAAACTAACAAACTATCTCGGAGTGGTTGCAGTGTTTTCCGCTTTAGCCCTGAGCCTCTATCAAAACACATCACATTTGCCTTCGTCAGAGCTGCCACAGACCTCCAGAGTCTGATGCTGTCCATTGTGGTGCCCTGACCGTGGGCATCATGAGTCCAACTTTGTGTGTGGCCACTTGTGGGGACATAAGTCTGTTATGTCTGTTATGTCTGTTAAACACCCCACAGTGTGGGCACTCAGACGCCTTTTGGGAACAAAATAGTCCCCACAAGATACAGTTTTTTGAAAAAAACAATAACACAAAACCTAAATTAAATTGTAGTTTGAACTAGACAACCATTATAATGTAAATCATGTTAATATTACACATGATGATAAACAGTAAGTAAATCATTCAGCACCAGTAACTCTCTGGTC